>NC_056748.1:819051019-819238519 GCF_019279795.1 Protopterus annectens
GAGTTTTTGCAAGCTGGTGTTCACCAAGAAGCAGACATCTTAGTTTAAGATAAGATTTTGCAACAGGTAGGACAGATCCGTTTGTTGCCATCAGGTAACAGCACCTTGCAACAGACTTTTCATAATGGTCTCACATTTGGGCATCTCATGTTTGGGTGAAAGTTTTCCCGTGTTTGTGTGTGTTTATCCTTGCAGTGGACACTGATAAAGGATTTGGTAAAAGATGAGCCTAAGATGAAGTTCAGATATTCTTTATCATTCTGGCAAAGTCATCATGTATTTTATCCTACCCATGCCATCAGTTATGAAAATTCATTCCCATTCATACATAAAAAACAAGAAAATTTGCATGCAGCACACAAAATGTTTATATAGACCCTACCACCAGCTGAACAATGCTGTCACCTTAATCATCCCTAAAAATGAACTTTTTTGCTGCCAGCCTGAAAGCAGAATTTGCTTCATCTGCTGTGTGTGAGCCATTGGCAGGTAAACACCTCATTGGAGATGCTTTCTTTTCTAGTTGCTACTTTTAATTTTTGTACATGTCATCCAAGAAAGTGTCACTGTGGAAGGCAAATTATTCAGAGATCATTGACTAAAGTGTCATTTTTGCTGTGGTGCAGAGCATAACTACAAAGGTTTTGCTATTTGTCAGTCCTTCATTTTCAACATCTTTCTTAACCATTTCTCCTTTCAAGAGCTCATGCATGGCACAATGTCATCTGGACACCATCGGCTCTGAATTATTCCTTGATGCACTTGACTCAGATTTCCTTGGAACTGAGTGCTTTCTTGAGCTGTGAAATCAGAGTGGACAGCTGGCGATCGATTTCAACCTTAAGGTGTTTGGAGTTGTTGCTGCTCCTCAGTGCTTCTTGCTGAGATACTTTGGCTCTGGTCACAGTGTTGGATCTGACTGAGCTGGCAGATGGTTCATGGGATCCCTCTGGTTTTTCGGATCTTTTTAGCTTTGGTGTCTGCATTCTGTGTTGTATAGAAAGGATAGATGTTATGTTGTCCTATCTCACCTTCATTCTTACTGGTTGGGTTCGGAACCGAGCCGTGGTTCTGACTCGGCCACATACTAAAGCTCAAGGACTTCCACTGGCTCATGGCTGTATCCCTATCCCATCATGCTCTAGTGAAGCTCTTCAGGTCTCATTTGCCACTAAACAGATTGGAGGCTTCCATCTTAGCTCTGGCTGATGAACATTTTTTCACCTTTGTTATCCTTTTGTTGTTAAAAATATTTCCTGTTCAGCTTAAAAATAGTGTTTACTTCTTGTGCTTTTTGTAGTTTCTTAGCAACATTCATTGCTGCTTTTGTTGCTTATTATTAATAGTTTTTTTCCCAATTACTTGAAGACAAAGAGTGTTAGCCTGTTTATGTTAAAGGGTTCCGCTGCCCATTTTACTTAGAGAGCATCATGTTATGATTTATCATTAATATTTTTTCTTCCTACTAATTAAAAAAGAAATTTAGAAGTGTTAGCCCATTTAAGCTAGAGGGCTTCCGTGGCCCATTTTAGTTAGAGGGCTGCTTAACTTCTCCTTGCTAAATTTCCTGCATTTAAAAAAAAAAGTTTGTTTCACATATAAGTTATTCAGTGTGTTAATTAGATGTTGTAGCAGTTTTTTGTTTGCTCTTGTGTGTGTGTGTGTGTGTGTGTGTGTGTGTACTCTGTCATTGAAGCATGTGCAAGGAGCATAAAGAAACTAAGCCTGCCTTCAGGCTTCAAAAAGTGTACTGGATGCAGTCAGAAGATGTATATCACAGACTCCCATACCTTATGTTTTTACTGCTTGAGAGTAGTACATCTTCAGGAGTCGTGCTCGATCTGTCACTCTTTTAGCTCTAGAGTGCTGTTAGAGCATAAAAATAAACTAATTGTGAGAGGTTTGTTGAAGTCCCCCTTCCAAGAAGATCTAGAAGAATGTCTTGCACTTCAGGATCATTGAAATCTCCTTCATGCAAATCAGACAAGTCTACCAAAAAGTTCTTCCCCTTCTTCAGGACATTTGGATCCTTGTAAAAAGTTAAGAAAAATTGCATCTCCGGCTCCAACTACTTCGGAACTGACAAAATCTGCCTCACTGGCTCCAGCTTTATCGGTGCCAATGGAGTTTGAACTCAGGAGCTGGTCTCCAGAATTGGAGCCGGTTACTCCTGTTTTGAGATCACCTATTTTACAGTCAGTAACGTCTGCTGCCCTGTCCTCTTAAGTCCTCCAGGAGTCTTTCTGATGATGATGTGGACAGGGTGGTACATAGGCTTCTAAAGTCACCGGCGATGTCTAAACTCCTCTCGGCTCCAACCCACAGGGATTTGGTGCCAGCCAATGCCATCCCACCAACATTGATTCCTCCTCCAAGCCGACCCGGGACCTCGGAGCTGGGATGCTTGGAACAGATTGTTGTGGAACCATCGGTGCCATGAACCATCCTTGTACCTTTAGAACCGACATCTGCTCTGACATCCTTGGTTCTGTCTGACGAGTCTAGGAGTCAAAGCTGTCCAGTCGGGTCCAGGGAGGGGAGTCGGATCGGACAGTAGTCGGATCCGACCCTGCCTCTCTGGGCTTAGGCGCAGATGAGCTTGGCTCCTACATCGGCTTCGGAGCTCACCCCCTTGGTTCCAGGGTTTCTTCTGACTCTTCGGAGCAGGATATGTCTTTGGATCAGGAAGGCGGGCTTTCGAGTTGATGAGGAGGGTACTGTCTCGTGAGACAGCTCCACTCAAAGGCTCCGACATTCCTCCCCCTAAGGCCCTGGCATCCGTCTCTGCACCACACCTTCCACAGAACAGTGGAGACCCTAAGCCTCAGGGTACCCCATCGGGTGAACCCCTCTCTTCCGAAACCTCTCCAGAATACCCTTCTGAAGAGGTCCTGCATAAGAAACTCTGCAAGAGAAGACATTTGGACTCCTCAGATGAGTCATTCACCTCGGACACTGACCTCGATGAGTCGGAAGGGTCCCCACGATCACCCTCTGAGGATGTCTCTTTCGCAGATATCCTAAAAATCCTTAAGCAGAGGGGCGGCTGGAAGCCCATCAATCCTTCTGATGAGGAGTCTGTTTACCTTTAGGTCTCGCCCTTCAGCCACTAGGTGTCTCTGCCTTTGACAAAGGTATGGAACTTGTTAGTTGAAAAGCGTGGGAGTCTCCAGATGCAGTGGAGCCTGTCCCTAGGAGGCCAAATAAGTTCATTATAGCGCCTTCAGATTAAGGATTCCTGACTAAGGGCGTCCCTGTAGATGCTATAATGGTGGCAGCAGCCACCAAAAAGGAAGTTTCTAAAACATCCTCATCTGTCCATGCACTAAACAAGGAGTCTCTTACGATGGACAGATACGAGAAGCGCACGTTTGCATCAGCAACTCTTGCACTCCGATCGCTAAACTATCTGATGCATTTTACAGGGCTACAAAGAGATCTCCTAAAGGAGCTAGGAGATGCTATCCAAGGTACAGTAGCCGCAGGGGTAGCAGACAAGGCTTCCTCTCAGCTCTCCACCTTAAATTCTGTGGTCAACTACTCCATGAGGCTCATTTCTTATGCAGCAGATGGAGTGAGCAGAGCAGCGGGTTCAGGAATTTCCCTAAGGAGACATTCATGGATGCGCTTATCCGACTTTGTGGAACCTTTCAAATCTTTCCTTCCTAATACCCTATTTGATGGCTCATCCTTGTTCGAGCCAGAAGTTAAGGAGGCGCTAGCCAGGTGTGAACAAGAAGGAAAGACTTTCACTCTACCGTAGGAGTCCATTTTTCCATACCTTCCTGATCTTATGCAGAAGGCTAGAAAGACGGGAAGATGTGGTTCCGTAAATCCCAGAGAGTTTTTCAGGACACATGTGGTGTCTCTTCCCCTAGGGGCAGAGGGGGAAGTACAAATTTAAAACACAGTCCGTGTGGCAGAGGTGGTCCGCAAAACCAGGGTGACAGAGATTCTTTCCGTGGTCGGCCATTTCAGCACTCCTGAAGGGAGGCCCGTCTGTCGAACTCTGGAGGCAGTCGGGGATCGCTTATCTTTGTACCTAGAAGCCTGGCTGTAAAGAGCAAAAGAGAAATGGGTACACAGTATCATATCCAGAGGATACGCCATATCTTTTTCTTTTCCTCTTCTAAATATAAAGAAAACCCTGGATGTTTCACCCGGTCAGAGGGATGAAGCAGCTCTAGAAATTCAAAAGTTGCTAGGCAAAAGAGTCATCCAAAGAGTCTCCACAGATCAAATAGGATCCGGAACTTACTCAAGATTCTTTTTTATTGTCAAAAAGAACAGGGGACTGGAGACCAGTTTTGGTTCGCAGCACATTAAACGAATCAGTAAAAAAGACCAAGTTCCTGATGGTAACACTGCAGTCAATTCTTCCATTTTTGGGAAAAGACAATTGGATGTTCTCTGTAGACCTCCAGGATGCGTACTACCACATAAAGATGGACAGGCCATCCAGGAGTCATCTGCGCTTCCAGCTGGGAGTCCATCATTACCAGTTTCAAGTTCTGCCCTTTGGTCTCACTACAACCCCCAGAGTGTTCACCAAGTCCACGGCAGTAATCACAGTTTACCTGAGGCGTCTAAGATTCTGAGTGTTTCCGTATCTAAATAACTGGCTCCTAACTGCCACCACGAAGCATCTACTACTAGAATCAAGAGACACCAGTCTCTCTCTCTCTCTCTCTCTACTCTCACCTGGGAATTGCAAAAAATCTGCCTTGTTGGCATCACAACGTATCATGTTTATAGGAGCAGATCTATAAAATTACCCATGTCTCACCAGATTCTGCTAACAGTGTCCTGCAAGAAGGACCTTCACTGGTGGCTTCACTCCAGTCACATAATATCAGGTCAGCCATTTCTTCCTCCTCAGCCAGTGGCCACAGTGACCACGGATGCCTCCCAGATAGGGTGGGGGAGGCATTATCTGGGCAGGACAGTTCAAGGCATTTGGCAGGATCACGAGGCCCACTTGAACATCAGTATCCTAGAGATGAGGGTGGTGCTTCTGACGTTACAGGCACTCCAGGACTCTGTTCCACTTGGAACAATTGCAGTACAGAGAGACAGTATGTCGGTTGTCTGGTACATAAACAAGGAGGGACCAGGTCTTACCCACTTTGTCAAGAGGACCTCAAATTATGGCAGTGGGCGATCTCCTCCAACGCTTTTTAATAGCGACTCACATCCTGCGGAGATCCAAAGTGATAGCAGACAAACTCAGCAGAGTAATTCTCATGCCTCACAAGTGGTCCCTAAAACAAGAAGTAGTGGAGAGAATCATCCACAAATGGGGCCAGCCTTGCTGCGACCTTTTTGCCACTTCCATGAATGCCAAATGCAGCAGCTATTTTGCCCTAGTCCTCCTGGGGAGTCACCAAGGGATGCACTTGTACACGATTAGCCCCCGGGACTTTATTATGCCTTTCCTCCCTTTCCACTGATACCCAAGGTTCTTCAGAAAGCCAACTCATTGGGAAGCAAGCTAATTCTCATTGCCCTATATTGGCCTTGTCAGATTGGTTCCTCTTCCTTTGGCCTCACCTTCAAGAGGAGCTGTGGGTTCTGGGCCCAGTTCCAGACCTTCTGACTCATACGTTTGGAACGCTCCACCCTTGTCTTCAAACCCTCAAACTGACAGCTTGGCTGCTCCAATTCCAAATATAGCCAGTTTTCCTAACCTCCCTCATTTGGTCAAGCATATCTTGATCTCTTCTCATAAAGCATCAACAAGAAAATGATATATCAATAAATAGAAGAGGTTTTCTTCCTGGTCATTGACAGGACACATTGATCCCTTCTCTGCTCCTATAAGTTCTATCGTCAAATTTCTGGCAAAACTATGTAATGAAGACGCAGCTGCAGCTACCATTCGTGTACAGTTAGCAGCAATATCTAATTTCCATATAAGCGATTTTGTCCCTAACTTGATGTCCCACAAACCATGCAAAGCCTTCCTGAAGGGTACTAACTTGTTAAGATCACCCATTAAAACACCCCTACCACCATGAGACCTAAACTTTATTCTGTCCTTTTTGACCCCCCCCCCTTCAACCTGTGTCATCGTGTGATCTAAAGCGTTTAACGTGGAAAACAAGTATCTTGATTGCCATCACTTCTGCCAGAAGAGTTTCAGAACTGCAAGCTTTGTCAGTCAAGCCACCAATATATGTTTTTTCATAAAGATAGAGTATCCCTTCAAACAAATCCATCCTTCCTGCCAAAAGTATGTTCGGAGTCTAACTTAAATCAGTCTATAGAGTTACCAGTTTTCTTTCCAAATCCTGGCAACAAGGCACAATATAAACTTCACCAACTGGATGTTCATAGACAATTACGCTTCTTCTTAAATAGAACAAAGGACTTCAGGAAATCTGATCAGTTATTTGTGTCATTTTCAGAAGCAAAGAAAGGTGCTCCTATATCTAAGGTCACTCTTTCAAAATGACTCTCAGATTGCATCACTTTTACATATGAATCCAGTAACAAGGTTCTCCCCTTTAAAGTCAAAGCTCATTCTACAAGAGCCATGGCAACCTGTTCTGCCTGTAGAGCTAGACTACCACATGATAGCATTTGTGCTGCTGTGACTTGGGCAATGCTTCATACCTATATCACTCATTACAAAGTAGATTTGGCATCCAGGGACAGGGCCTCCTTTGGGTCCACTGTCCTGAAGAATATACTCCCGTGAGCCACCCAGGAAATATGGTGCTTGGGACGCTGTCCCAACCAGTAAGAATGAAGATGAGATTGGACAACATAACATAAAGAAGTTATGTACTTAACATAATGTTCCATGTTTGTTGTCCATCTCACCTTCATTCTTACACCCCACCCTCCTACCCCCGACTTTGGCTCCTGGAGGACAAAAGAGGACAAAGAGGTTCTTTCTCTGGCAAGTGTATCTTTGACCTTCTTCATGGTCTTCGTAATATGTATTAATGGTACCTTAGGTTCCTTTTGTTATCAGCAAACAAGATCTGGGGAGCTTCACTAGAGCATGATGGAATAGGGATATACGGCCCAGTCACAAGCCATTGGAAGTCCTCTAGCTTTAGTATGTGGCCAAGTCGGAACCGAGGATCGGTTCCAAACCCAGCCAGTAAGAATGAAGGAGAGATGGACAACAAACATGAAACGATGTTCTTCGTGTTTCACTGTTGCAGTCATTGCATTTGGGTAATCTGCTGGCAGGTTGCCCTCAGTCGGCCTGATTAACAAAGTCTTGTGTCCTGCATCGGTTGCTGTCCCTTCTTCCACAACGTCAGGTCGTCAGGGGTATAAAACATGCACCCGACGCCATTACATCAGTCTTTCTTGCCACACGGTGCCTGAAGCAGAAGCAGTTCCCAAGTGCC
Source organism: Protopterus annectens (assembly GCF_019279795.1). Classification (NCBI taxonomy): domain Eukaryota; kingdom Metazoa; phylum Chordata; order Ceratodontiformes; family Protopteridae; genus Protopterus; species Protopterus annectens. The sequence continues at coordinate 819,058,387 of NC_056748.1, forward strand.
AGTCGACCATCTCCTGAAATTTTCATTTTCGAGTTTCAGATCCGAAGTCTTCAACTAAAAAGCTAAGTACCCCATTGGGTAAACGTTTTCTTGCTCCTTACCGATGTCAGTAAAAGTTCATAATTGCATTACTTGTGGTAAGCAAATACCTCATAAGGATTTTCATTTGTACTGTATTCCTTGCGTAGGCCCTGACCATAATGTACCTTGCTGTCGGTTTTGTGCTTTATTTAATCAACGCACTATCAAACGTCGGTACATTTTTGCTTCTAAATATTTTGACTCACGCTCTTATTATCCAGAAATGTCGTCGGTTAGCAATCCGACTACGGGAATACCTAAAAAACTAAAAGAAAAAACAGAGACAGGCCATTGAGGTCCAAAACTGCCGACAGTGCTTCTCCTAAGCCAGTCGCCAGTTCGCCGGTCCTCAGTGATGCGCTTTCGCAGTCCCTGATACCTGCTGCTTCTGATTCGCAGGCCTCTACTGAAACCCATTCGGAGTCCGGTATGACGTGAGATGCTTCAGTTATGGAACCCACAGATGTCTCTACCTTGGATGGGTCCAGAGCCACTGCGTAGGCACCGGCTTCTGAGGGTGTTTTCAGGCCTACAGATTTGTATATTAGACCGATGCCATCTTCAAAACTAAGACCAAAATCTCGACCTATGCCTAAAAAACGGACGCCCTGGGCCACATGTGCAGGCCCCTATGTCTAAGAGGCCTAGGCAAGGCATTGATTATGATTCTTCTGAACAGGATTCTATTTCTTCTGACTCTTCTAATGAGCAGGAATTGTCTATACCTACTTATGAGGACTCTGATGCAGAAGATCCCATTCCTTCTGCTTCTCCCCCTGAGGATTTTTCTTTTGGGGAAACTTTACATACGTTAAGGGAACATTTCCACTGGGAAAGTCAGGATTTCTCTGAATCTAAAAAGAGACTTGGGGATTTTCGTCTTCTTACTCAGCATAGGCCTTTGGCTATACCTCCTGTTCTAGACATTGTTGATGATGTTTTTTCAGAATCTAGTATGGCTCCTGATTCTCTGCCTCCGGATCCTTGTAAGCCAGACAGATACTACAGGGTCCCTGACTCCCACAAATTCCTTTTCAAAAATCCTGTTGCAGATCCTGAAACCATTTTTCAGGGTCCCAAGGGCATTTAGGCTTCTACAGCTAAAAATCCTACCCCTTCTGATAGAGATTCCAGGGCGCTGGATAGGTGGGGTAAGAAGGTTTACACTTCTGCAGCCTTGGCAATCAGGGCTTTAAACTGTCAATTTCATATGCTAAAATATCAACAGCATATCATGGGACTGCTTAAACAGAAAATGATGTTAATTTCTGACTGTGTGGAAAACAAAGATTTACAGGATTTATTGCATTCAAGTGAACAAATTAGAAAACATACTTTGCAATGTGGTTTTGATTCTTTGAAGGCCTCTTGCAGGGCTGCTGTAACTGGGTATGTGCTAAGAAGGCATGCTTTACTCAAATAGCAAAATCTGCCTGATCATGTTAAAGCAAAATTGTTGGATGCTCCTTTACAACAGGACCGTCTCTTTGATAATAAGGCTGAAGAAGTTTTAAAAAAGATGGAAGATAAAGCTAAATCTTTGCAAACTGTGAAATATTTCTTACAAGTGTAACCTCCAGGATTTAGTATGCACTGGCCTACTAAGAACTGGTCCTTTCCAGTTCCTTCGAGAGCCACTCAAGTCAAACCCAGACATTCCAAAGGCTTCAGTTTTCTGTCAAAAGGGGCTTTCAAAACAAAACAATGGGGTGCCTCCTCTTCCAAATTTGGAAACAATAAGACACCTCCCTATGGTAAGCAATCTCAATGACTTCCCTTTACACTTACCAAGCACTTACCTTTTAGCCGCCCCTTTGGGGGGAAACTGGCTCTTCATGCAAGAAACTGGCAGCTTATAACCCAGGACAAATGGGTTTTAAATATAGTATCCCAGGGATACAGATTTCATTTCCACACGTTGCCAAGTCCAAATGGATGGTCAGACCTACCCCAAAATCAGTGGGCAGAGGCCCAGAAACAAGTACTTTCCCTCATGAGCATGGGGGCTATTCAGCCAGTACCAGAAGAGGAAAAGGGACAAGGTTTCTATTCAAGACTTTTCCTGGTACCCAGAAAAGACAAATCATGGCGTTCAATCCTGGACTTATCTACTCTAAGCACCTTTCTGGACATTCCAAAATTCAAGATGCTGACTCTTCACCAGTTACTTCATATGCTAGGCAAAGATGCCTGGTTGGCAACTCTAGATTTAAAAGAGGCTTACCTGCATAACCCAGTCAGGGAATCTTGCAGAAGATACCTCTGCTTCAAAGCAGGCTACTTGCATTACCAGTTCTCTGCATTGCCCTTGGCTTATCTACTGCGCCCAGGGTCTTTACAAAGTGCCTGGCTCCAGTAATTGCATTTTGCAGGCAAAGAAATATTCAGATATATCCATACCTGGATGATTGCTTAATTCAGGCAGAAAACAAGGACACTCTTCTAAACCATCTGGCATTTGTAAAAAAAGGGTTCTAACTTGCCTAGGGTACACTATAAACAAAAAGAAATCACAACTGGTACCCTCTCAAAAAATTCCATTCCTGGGTGCAAGCTTGAATACAACTGCCCAGATGGCTTTCCTTACGCCAGAAAAGCAAATTCATTTGGTGACTTACTTCAAACAGGTGGCCACAAAAAACCCTGCTTTCTGCAAGGCAAATACTGCAAGCCTTGGGGTTCATGGCCACCTGCATTCTTCTAATTCCATATGCAAGACTGCATATGAGGAAACTTCAGTGGTACTTAAAAACTCTATGAAGTCAGCATTGTCACAGCCTGGAAACAATGATTCCTATCATACCTTGCCTGCAACTAGAGATGTTAAGTTGTCCATCTCGCCTTCGTTCTTGCGGTTTGGGTTCGGAGCCGATCCTCGGCTCCGAGTCGGCCATCTTCTATAGCTCGAGAGCTGTTTACTGGCTCGAGGCTACCCCTTATCCCAGCATGCCCAGCGTCAGCTACCCAGATCTTGTTTGCTGCTTCAGCTGCGAGGTTGCTTCCTTACTGGCTCAGGCTTAGTATAGTTTTTTTCTATTAATATATTGTTGTTTATTCTTGGAAGTTTGTCAAGTATTTGTATATTTTTTAAATAAAAAACACACCAAACAGCCAGTAAGTAGCAGCAATTCTCCTTATATTTCCAAGACCTGGTACCTCGGCATCTCGCCTTCAATGGGTCACAATACATTACAAAAAATAACAGTCTTTATATACAAATCAATTATAACAGTTATTCAATTAATTAAACAGTTAACCTCAAAAATGGAGGGAAAAAGCTTTTAAGTTGTTATTTTAAATAACTTATATATTTTTTCTTATCATACATACCCCAATATATTAACTTAATCCCAAAATTACTAAAAACTTTGTTATTAAATATTATATATCTCTCATGATATAATATAATTTCTTATAATGTGAATTATGAACTACAAAATGCAATGAAATATTAACATGCAAAATGAACATTATTATTGCATTGTAACAATTTGAATAATAAATTAATTAATTCTTCAAATGCCTAATTCTAAATTCAAGCCAAAAGGCTTTAATGTATTAAACTTCAGAATCATCCTAGTTTCAAGTTCTAACAATTTATCACAAATATTATCACCCTTAATGCAATGAGGTTTGCCTAATATACTGAATTTTAAACAATCAGATTTTCCCTCATGTGTCTCACAAAAATGCTTCGCAACCGGACTGAATACACTTGAGTTCCTAATGTCCCTTAAATGTTCTAAGATTCTCAGTCTTACCATTCTTTTAGTTTGCCCAATGTACCACATATTATGACAACTACACCCTAATATATAAACAACACCACTAGATCTGCAGTTAAAGTAATGCATGGGGTTATGGTTAACATTATTAATGGATCTGATGTTAATAATTCTGTCACAAATACTACAAGAATTACATCTAAAAGAACCAACTTTGGAGGCATAATCCATTCTTTTTGTACAAAGGTTATTATTTAATATTTCTTTTAAGTTCTTTCCTTTTTTATATGAAAATATGATTTTACGTGGAAAAAGCTTACCTATGAGCTCATCTTCACTAACCAAGTACCAAAATTTTTTAATTAGGGAAACAAATGTATCAGAAAAAGCCGTATATTTTGTTACAAAAAATATATTTTCAACATCATCATCATCTTTCTCAACCATCCCTGAAAATTGTCTATATGGCTTCCTAAAGCTTCCATGTTTGTTCAAAATACCATTCATATGATCCAATAGTAATTTTTCATCATAGCCCCTGTTATTCAATCTCAAAAATACCTCTTTTAACTCATAGTTTAATTCAGATAACATACTGGTATGTTGGTGTATTCTTTTGAATTCACCATAGGGCAAAGCTTTAAGTAAATGAGGAGGATGCATGCTAGAGGCATGCAAAAACATGTTTGCTGAGGTATCCTTTCTATAGGGTCTGTACTCAATCTTATTATTACTTATAAATAAAGTTAAGTCCAAAAAATTAATCTGATTCCGATTGACCTCATAAGAAAAGGACAGACCATGTTCATTATCATTCAATTCTTCAAAGAATTCACAAAACTCATAAATATCCCCTTTGCATATGAATATCAGGTCATCAATGAACCGTTTATACAAGATAACCTTATTATGAAAGAATATACTGGGATAAATAAACTTTTTCTCAAAAAAATCCATGTATATTACGGCATAACTGGGAGCATAGGCAGCTCCCATTGCCGTTCCTTTTTTTTGTAAAAAATATTCACCATTAAATGTGACACTATAGGCCTACCAGGAGGCTTGTTAAGATCCTTATGTACCTTGGGTAAGGCATATAGTATGGGTGGAACAGTGTCGGGGATTGGATCTTTCTTGGAAAACGTTAATGTTTTCCTAGATTCACAACTAAAAATTTACATCAGGAGGGTTAGTGCTCATATCAGTAACACCCAGGAGTTAATAAATGAAGTACAGAAGATAACATGGGACAGTGACTATTATTGGGTGACTATTGACGTTAAATCATTATACACTAACATCAGCATTAGATGGGGACTTGATGCAATTTCCAATATGTTAGGTGAAGGTCCCAAAACTAATTTTTTGATCTCACTTCTAGAATTTTGTTTGACCCATAATTATTTCACATTTAATGGTGAATATTTTTTACAAAAAAAAGGAACGGCAATGGGAGCTGCCTATGCTCCCAGTTATGCCGTAATATACATGGATTTTTTTGAGAAAAAGTTTATTTATCCCAGTATATTCTTTCATAATAAGGTTATCTTGTATAAACGGTTCATTGATGACCTGATATTCATATGCAAAGGGGATATTTATGAGTTTTGTGAATTCTTTGAAGAATTGAATGATAATGAACATGGTCTGTCCTTTTCTTATGAGGTCAATCGGAATCAGATTAATTTTTTGGACTTAACTTTATTTATAAGTAATAATAAGATTGAGTACAGACCCTATAGAAAGGATACCTCAGCAAACATGTTTTTGCATGCCTCTAGCATGCATCCTCCTCATTTACTTAAAGCTTTGCCCTATGGTGAATTCAAAAGAATACACCAACATACCAGTATGTTATCTGAATTAAACTATGAGTTAAAAGAGGTATTTTTGAGATTGAATAACAGGGGCTATGATGAAAAATTACTATTGGATCATATGAATGGTATTTTGAACAAACATGGAAGCTTTAGGAAGCCATATAGACAATTTTCAGGGATGGTTGAGAAAGATGATGATGATGTTGAAAATATATTTTTTGTAACAAAATATACGCTTTTTCTGATACATTTGTTTCCCTAATTAAAAATTTTGGTACTTGGTTAGTGAAGATGAGCTCATAGGTAAGCCTTTTCCACGAAAATCATATTTTCATATAAAAAAGGAAAGAACTTAAAAGAAATATTAAATAATAACCTTTGTACAAAAAGAATGGATTATGCCTCCAAAGTTGGTTCTTTTAGATGTAATTCTTGTAGTATTTGTGACAGAATTATTAACATCAGATCCATTAATAATGTTAACCATAACCCCATGCATTACTTTAACTGCAGATCTAGTGGTGTTGTTTATATATTAGTGTAGTTGTCATAATATGTGGTACATTGGGCAAACTAAAAGAATGGTAAGACTGAGAATCTTAGAACATTTAAGGGACATTAGGAACTCAAGTGTATTCAGTCCGTTATGAAGCATTTTGTGAGACACATGAGGGAAAATCTGATTGTTTAAAATTCAGTATATTAGGCAAACCTCATTGCATTAAGGGTGATAATATTTGTGATAAATTGTTAGAACTTGAAACTAGGATGATTCTGAAGTTTAATACATTAAAGCCTTTTGGCTTGAATTTAGAATTAGGCATTTGAAGAATTAATTAATTTATTATTCAAATTGTTACAATGCAATAATAATGTTCATTTTGCATGTTAATATTTCATTGCATTTTGTAGTTCATAATTCACATTATAAGAAATTATATTATATCATGAGAGATATATAATATTTAATAACAAAGTTTTTAGTAATTTTGGGATTAAGTTAATATATTGGGGTATGTATGATAAGAAAAAATATATAAGTTATTTAAAATAACAACTTAAAAGCTTTTTCCCTCCATTTTTGAGGTTAACTGTTTAATTAATTGAATAACTGTTATAATTGATTTGTATATAAAGACTGTTATTTTTTGTAATGTATTGTGACCCATTGAATAGATGCGAGGTACCAGGTCTTGGAAATATAAGGAGAATTGCTGCTACTTACTGGCTGTTTGGTGTGTTTTTTATTTTATTTCTGCGTTGTTTGTATATTTTTTGTCTAGATAATATTCCTTTATCCTGTATCGCTTTCTTGTCTTTTTTAGCTTTGTTGGCCGTCGCTCCATAACTCACAGGCCTTCTGTTCCCTTGAACTCATTTAAATTAGAGAGCCCCCCCCCCCCAATAGCCATTTAAATTAGAGGCTTTCCTTCTGTTCCTTAACTTTTAAAAAAAAAAGAAGGAAAAAAAAAAAGTCCATTTGTTTCTGTTTATTGTAGTATAGCTTTTTATTATTGTTGTGGTTGTTGTTACTATAATGTCTAAAGATACCAAGGTATCTGGCTTCAAAAAGTGTGACTCATGCTGTCAGAAAATGTCTGTGACAGATGGGCACACCAGCTATGTATATTGTTTGGGCGCTGTTCACCTGCAGGACTCCTGTTCTATATGTCACGCTTTTAGTCCAAGGGTCCTGCAGGCGCGCAAAACAAATTAATCCTTCGGGGATTATTGAAGCTTCAGGATTCTCCGGCTAAAAGTACTCAGCCAGCAAAATCCCCTAAGTCTCTCAAGCCGTCGGCTCCACATTCGGAGCCGACTCCTTTACTTGACCAACCAAGTATGTCAGTGCCAGCTGGTACCGACAAGACAACTCCTCCATTGGCTCCATCTGGTATTTCGGAACCGTCTCGGAGCCATAAGAGACCGAGGTCTCCGTCCTTGGAGTCCATCCACTCGGCACCTTAGTCACCTTTGTTACAGATTGAACATAGCCATCATTCTTCCCACTCCTCTCGATCCTCTAGATTATCGGATCATGATGTGGAGAGAGTAGTAAGTAGGTTGCTTAAGTCACAGGCACTGGCAAAAATTCTGTCCAGCCCACCTCAACAGTTATCGGCCCCAACCGCCTCTATTTCTGTTCCTCCTCCAGCTACATTTAGCTCGGAGCCAGAGACCATGGATCTGCAGGTAGTAGAACCGTCGGCGCCGATCATCATCTCTCCTTCGGTTCCGACGTCGGCTCCGATTACCTCGATTGTACCTTCTATCGAGGGATCTGGGCGCTGAGGCTGTCTCGTCGACTCTGAGGGGGAGATTGGCAACGGACCCTTGTCCAGCCTTGTTCTCCCCCTCGGAGCTTCGGTGCAGGTGAGCTCGGCTCCAACATCGGCCTCGGAGCCGTCGCCCTCAACGCGGAGAAAGATTCCTGTTTCTTCGGAGCCGGAGCTTTCTTTGCCTAGAGGTCGGGATGCCTTCGAGGTCATGTGGAGTGTGCTGTCCCTGAAACAGCTCTACTGCCAGCTCCATCGGCTCCTCCCCCCAGTGGTGTCTGTTCCAACCTCTACTCCTCCTCCAGACCCCAAGCGTAGGGAACGTATGCCCCAGGACACCCTATTGGGTGATCCCTCTTCTTCCAAAGCCTCCACTGATCACTCGGAGGAGCCTACCCAGAAGAAGAACTGCAAGAGGAAGCACATAGACTCCCCTGAGTCTGTTACTTCAGATACAGACATGGATGAATCGACAGGGTCCCCAAGGTCTCCCTCTGAAGATGTTTCCTTTTCGGACATCCTTGAAATGCTTAGACAGAGGAGGGACTGGACTTCCCTAGCCCCTACTGAGGATGAATCTGTATACCTGGACGCATTTGGTTCCCGGCCTTCCACCTCCTGGGTATCTCCTCCTTTCGATCCACTCATGTCTGTAGTGGCTCGAAAGGCCTGGTCAGCTCCAGATTCTGTGGAACCTACTCCGAGGAGACCAAACAAATTTATTACAGCCCCCCAGGACAAGCATTTCCCCTCCAAAGGTGTGCCTGTTGATGCCATGGTAGTAGCAGCAGCCACCAAGAAAGAGTTAGCAGAAACCTCTTCATCTGTTCATCCTCCGAACAAAGAGTCTCGGATGATGGACAGATATGGAAAGCGAATGTTTGCTTCAGTGACCTTTTCAATGAGGTCCTTGAATTATCTATGCCAGTTTACACGTCTTCAAAGGGATCTCCTGAAAGAGCTTGGAGATAACCTTCAAGATCCTACAGCTGAGGGAGCACCAGCCAAATTAGCTTCTCAGCTTGCGACTCTTAATTCCATAGTCAACTCCTCCATGAGGCTGATTTCCTATGCAGCCGATGGAGCGAGCAGAGCCGCTGGGACAGGTGTGGCTCTCAGGAGACATGCTTGGATGCGACTGTGTCAGTTTGCGGAACCCTATTGAGCGTCCTTTACCAATACTCCCTTTGAAGGGTCTTTTCTCATTGGCCCTCAGGTGAAAGACACGTTGACCAGGTGTGAGCAGGAAGGCAAGACTCTCTCTCTGCCGTGGAAGTCCATTTTTCCACTCCTTTCAGACCTTATCCCAAGGGTCAGAAGAGCGGAAAGATGTGGTTCCGAAAATCCCAGGGACCCTTGCCTGACACACGTGGTGATTTTTCCCCCAGGGGCAGAGGGGGAAACAACAATAACAGACACCGCCCTCGTGGCAGAGGGGGACTGCAAAACCAGGGTGACAGAGAAACCTTCTCTGCCAAATCCTTCCAGCATCCCTGAAGGGTTGCCCGACTGCTCCCCTCTGGAGGCAGTCGGGGGAAGACTTTCGCTGTACCCAAAAGCCTGGCAAAATATAACAAGAGACAGATGGGTACTATCCATCATATCCAGAGGTTACAAAATTCCCTTCCATCAATCCCCCATAGAATCAGAAAAGCCCATCCCAGATGTCCCACTCAATCTAAGGGATCAAGCAGTCTCAGAAGTTTCAAGACTGCTAGAAAAAAGAGCCATTCAAGAAGTCCCCGCAGACCAACTAGGATCCGGAACTTACTCAAGATTCTTTTTAGTAACAAAAAAGACAGGGGACTGGAGACCAATACTGGATCTCGGCAGATTGAACAAATCTGTGCAAAAAGAAAATTTCCAGATGGTGACACTGCAGTCCATTTTCCCTTTTCTGGGTCAGGACAATTGGATGTACTCGACAGATCTTCAGGACATGTACTACCATATCAAGATGGACAGACACTCCAGGAGATTTCTTTGCTTCCGGGTAGGGGCCAGTCATTACCAGTTCAGAGCTCTGCCCTTTGGTCTCACCTCAGCCCTCAGGGTGTTCACCAAGTGTGTGGCAGTAGTCACGGCTCACCTGAGGCATCAAGGATTCCAGGTGTTTCCCTATTCAGACGACTGGCTCCTGACTGCTACCACCAGGCGTCAACTCTTAGAGGCACGGGATTATACAATCACATCATGCACTCAACTAGGCATTACAGTAAATTTCGAAAAATCTGCCTTGTTACCCTGTCAGTCTATCACATACATAGGAGCAGAATTAAACACAAAAGAAATGTTTGCAAGATTACTACAAGAAAGAGTTTCCACTATTCATCAACAAGTGTTAATTCTAATGCAGAGCAAAAGGATTCAAGTCAGGCATGTCCTCCAAGCTCTAGGCTCCATGGCAGCTGCCATTCTTCTTGTCCCATTAGCGTGTTTCCACATGAGAATCCTTTAGTGGCTTATTTTCACTCAGTGGTCTTTCCAGGACCTACCATGGCTCACATGATCCTGATCACAGAAAAATGCAAAAGGCACCTTTCTTGGTGGATGGTCTCCCCACTAGTAATTCAGGGCAGACCTTTCATACAACCCTCTCCAGTAGCCACAGTGACCATGGATGCCTCCCTGATAGGGTGGAGGGGGCATTATCTAGGCAGGACAGTCCAAGGCACTTGGCAACTTCACAAATACCATCTGCATATCAATGTCCTAGAAATGAGAGCGGTTCTCCTAGCGTTGCAAGCCCTTCAAGACTCTCTTCCTTCCGGGACCATTGCAATTCAAATGGACAACATGTCAGTGGTGTGGTACATCAACAAACAGGGCGGTACCAGGTCTTACCCCTTGTGTCGAGAAGTACTCAGACTGTGGCAATGGGCAATTTCCTCCCAATGGTTTCCGACAGCAACGCATATCCCTGGGAAATTCAACATTATAGTGGACAGGCTCAGCAGAGCTATCCTCATGCCTCATGAGTGGTCTCTGAATCAGGAAGTTGCGGATCTTATCTTCCACAAATGGGGACAACCTTGCTGCGACCTATTTGCCACTCCTCTCAGCAACAAATACATCAGCTACTTCTCCCTACTTCCTCTTCCAGGTCATATACCCAAAGATGCTCTAGTCCACGTTTGGCCTCATGGACTCCTTTACGCTTTTCCCCCTTTTCCCCTAATTCCAAGTCTCATACAGAAAGCAAAATCGTTGGGTTGCAAAATGATCCTCATTGCCCCATATTGGCCTCAACAAATATGGTTCCCATTCCTACACCTCCACCTTCTTGATCAGCCGTGGATTCTGGACCCAGTTCCAGATCTTCTGATTCACCAGTCAGGTGGGTTGCACCAGTCCCTTCAAACTCTCCAGCTCACAGCTTGGTTACTCTACTTCCAACCTCAGCCAGGCTTTCCAATATCTCCCCAGCAGTCCGTAATATTATTGTTTCCTCACATAAGTCTACTGCGAGGAAAATGTATGCTAGTAAATGGAAACGGTTTTCTTACTGGGCAGAATCTAGAAATTTTGATCCTTTCTCAGCCCCAGTCTATGAAATTCTTGAATTTCTAGCACAGCTTTTTCAGTCTGGTGCGGCTTCCGCTACCATTAGAGTACAACTAGCTGCCATTTCTAATTTTCATATTGGTATGTTTAATTCTAGCATAATGTCTCATAAGCTCTGCAAGGCCTTTATGAAAGGAACATCTCTTCTTAGACCCCCAGTTAGAGATCCTCCCCCTCCTTGGGATCTCAATTTAGTTTTAGCTTCCTTAATTTTACCTCCCTTTGAACCGGCAGCATCATGCTCTTTAAAATGTCTTTCTTGGAAGTCATTTTTTCTGGTTGTTATCACTTTAGCTAGACGTGTCTCAGAACGTCAAGCACTATCTGTTCCTCCTCCTTACCTGGTGTTTCACAAGGATAGAGTTTCTCTGAGGACCAATCCATCCTTTATTCCTAAGGTCTGCTCAGAGAACAATTTAAATCTTTCCATAGACCTCCCAGATTTCTTTCCTAATCACAACAACAAGGCAGAATACAAGCTCCACCAATTGGATGTACACAGACAATTGCGTTTTTGCCTCCATAGAACTAAGGAACTAAGAAAGTCAGACCAGTTATTTCTTTCTTATGCTTTCAACAAACAAGGCCTTCCAGTTTCTAAAGTGACCTTATCCAGATGGTTATCTGATACTATTGCCTTTATTTATCAGTTACAAAATAAAGAGCTACCAGCTAAACTAAAAGGTCATTCCACTAGAGCATTAGCTACCTCTGTAGCTTTTCAGTCTAGGTTGCCCATATAATCAATCTGTGCAGCTGCCACTTGGGCAAACCCCCACACTTTTATCTCTCATTACAAGGTAGATATGGTCTCCCGGAGTAGAGCTTCTTTTGGTTCTACTGTTCTGAAGAGTTTGTTCCAATGAGCCACCTGGGATTTTAGGTGCTAGGGACGCTGTCCCAAACAGCAAGAACAAAGGTGAGATGGACAACTTAACATAAAGAAGTTATGTACCTACCATAACTTTCCATGTTAGTTGTCTTCATCTCACCTTCCTTCTTGTGTCTCTCCCTCCTTCCTCCTTCCCCCTTCCTAGAGGATTGTTAGGAGTTCCCCTTGGTTTTCACTGGCTGAGCATCTTTTATTACTTCACATGCCAGGTAATTTATAACTCCTTCCTTGTTTAGGTGTATAGGACAACCATTTTTTAGGAACTGGTAACTCTACTTATGTCCAGTGTGCGCTATCACAACGAGATCTGGGTAGCTGACGCTGGGCATGCTGGGATAAGGGGCAGCCTCAAGCCAGTAAACAGCTTTCGAGCTATAGAAGATGGCCGAGTCGGAGCCAAGGAAAGGCTCCAAACCCAAACAGGAAGAAGGAAGGCGAGATGAAGACAACTAACATGGAACGTTATGGTAGGTACATAAATTCTTTTTCCTATGGTGGGCAGAGAACTGCCACCAAAACAAGGGACTGCCATTCACACCACCCCCTGCCACCCAAACCCTAACTACAGACGCATCAGACTGTGCTTGGGGGCACATCTGGCAGGGACGTGCATTCAGGGCAAATGGAGCCCAAATCAAATGCACCTTCATATCAATCAAAAAGAAATGCTAGCTGTACAGAATGCACTGACAGCCTTCAAGGACTACCTTCATCCAGGGCAATTAATGATAATGACAGACAACACCACGGTTATGTGGTACAGAAACAAGCAGGGGGGTACACACTCCTACCCCCTTTGCAGACTAGCCATGGCATTGTGGAACACGGCCTTGACCTATCAAGTACAACTACAAGCTCAATTCCTGCCAGAAAGCTGAATACTCTGGCAGACGAACTTATCAGAAATCTCTTGGACCCACACGAATGGGAACTGGAACCATGGATTTTCAACATGTTGACATGCAAATGGGGAGCCCAGACATAGATCTTTTTGCCTCACCCCAGAACTATCAGTTGGACAAATTTTGCACAAGAACTCATCACAAAAAAGCCTGGAAAGTGGACGCTGTATCCTTCACCTGGAAAAACCTATCAGTCTATGCCTTTCCCCCTCTGCCTCTGCTCTCCAAAGTTCTAATAAAAGTCAAACAGGACAAAGCAAAAGTTATTTTGATTGCTCCAGACTAGCCTCACCAACACTGGTATCCACTCTTGCGCAATGTGTCACACCTTCCATCGTGGCAGCTGCCTCAGACACCTTACTGTCTCAGCAGAACAACCAAATTCTGCACACTCAGCTCCAAACTTTGAATCTTGTAGCGTGGAAAATCAGCTAAATTCACCCTTAGCATCCCTCAGCAAACCTGTGATGGATGTCATTTTGGAGGCGAGAAGGCCTAGTACTAGAAAATCTTATGCTGATAAATGGAAAAGATTCTGTGCCTGGAATCAATCTCAAGGGATAAGCACAGCAGTGCCCAACATTCCTCAGATTTTACAATACTTCACTGAGATGCTTCACAAGGGCCTGTCCTTTTCTTCCATAAAAATCCATGCCTCAGCCATTTCAGCTCATTACAACACAGAACCTTCCCTCTACTCTCATCCTCTGCTAAAGCAGTATCTCAGAGGGTCCAAAAACGACCAGGAGAGCACCAACCCCTGCCTGGGACCTCAATTTTGTATTGGAAAAGCTCACTTTCCCTCCTTTCGAGCCAGCTGCTACTGCAGACTTAAAATTTCTCTCCTAGAAAACAGCTTTCCTTTTAGCAGTCGCTTCAGCTAGAAGGATTTCCGAATTACAGGCTCTTATGGCAGTGGAGCCTTTCATAATTTTTCATGCGGACAGGGTATCTCTCAGGACCAATCCATCCTTCATGCCTAAGGTGTTATCCAGTGTGGCTCTTCAGACCATACATTTGCCAAATTTCTTTCCCAATCCACAGAACAAGGGGGAGCAAATTCTGCATTCATTGGATGTACACAGACAACTGAGATTTTACTTAAACAGGACAAAATCTCAAAGAAAATCTGAACAACTGCTGGTGGCATTTGCTGCAGGGGCAAAGGGAAAGGTTATTTCAAAGCAAACCATTTCCAAATGGATAAGCCATTGTATTCATTTCTGCTATATGCACTATGGAAAAACTATTCCCCAGGGGATCAGATCCCATTCCACCAGGGCTGCATCTACTTCTACAGCCTTTCTCAGAGGTGTTCCTACCAGGGACATTCTAGAAGCTGCTACCTGGAGCTCAGTTCATACGTTCACCAAACATTACCATTTACCACTTTTCTCTAAATCCAGAGCTGGCTTTGCCACTGTTGTCCTGCAGGGCCTTATAGCTGGTCCTAATGCTGTATAATTCCCTCCAGCCAACCATAGCTTTGGGAGTCTACCCAAATGTAATGACTGCAACAGTGAAACACGAAGAACATAGTACAGTTGTGTATACTTACCATAAATGTAGATGTTTGAGTGTATTCACTGTTGCAGTCCTGGTTACCCTCCCTCCAGCCCTCTATTTTTCTTTGGCTATACCTGTACTTTCTTTCACTGTGCTTAAAAGCCCTTTTGGTGTATTTGCTTTAGGGATTGGAGGTATATTTTTTTGTTTTTTTAATTTTATTTGCTTCCCATTTGGGGGGCACCTGACATCTGGGGCAAGAAAAACTGTTATAATGGCGTCGGCTGCATGTTTCATACCCCTGACGACCTGGCGTCATGGAATAAGGGACAGCAACTGACGCAGGACCCAAGACTTTGTTAATCAGGCTGACTGAGGGCAACCTGCCAGCAGATTACCCAAATATAATGACTGCAACAGTGAATACACTCGAACATCTACATTTATGGTAAGTGTACACAACTGTAATTTATGGTGAGTACATAACGTTTTTTCTCATACTGAAACTGTTCCACTTATGCTTTGACGGATCCTTTATGGTCCTAATATCTTTCTTGGGCCCTGGTTTGTCATGAAGTGGTCTCAGGACATAATGCACCATTGAGCATCAAACCCAGGGCCTCCCCAGTTACTTCTTCCCCCAGTGAGAGTCTTATTACCTCAGTAGTGCTTGTGTTTGAGAATCAGACAACCACAAGAAGTGCAAATCAGAGTCTGTATAAAGCCTATAGTTTATCAGATGCCATCTTGACTCTATCAAGCAAATAGTAATGCTACCTCCATCTAGGCTGTTGTCTCTACAAACTATAGCTAACCATATATTGTTGCATCCATGGTCTCCTTCTCTTCTCATTCAGTGTCTTCTTGGTCATATGGCAATGGCCATTTGTCTTGTTCCTCTGGCAGGATATTTCAAGAGAAACCTTTAGTGGACCCTGTAAGTTCAGTGGTCCATTTACTCCCATCTAATGAGCTTTCCAAACTGCCTAACCTAAGTCACTTGTCAACATGTCCATTGGTGGACTCCCTCCTATCTTGTTTCTCCAAGCTGTTTCTTTGTGCTTCCCCTGCCCAAAGCCATGGTGACCATGGACACTTCCCTTCTGAGGTGGGGGTGAGGGCATTATCAAAGCGAGAACTGTCCCAAGGTACCTGTTCTTAATCAGAGGCCCAATTACACATCAGTGTTTTGGCAATGAGGGCAGTTCTAGCATTGCAGGCCTTTCAGGACTGCATTCCCAAAGGTCTATTATGATTCACTCTGACAGCACTGAGTGATTTAGTACTTGAAAAAAGGGGGGTACCTGATCACACCCCTTATATCAAGATGCTTTGAGGGTTTGGCAATGGGCAGTGTCCTCACAACATTTTCTGATAGCAACACAGTTATCGGGAAAATCCAGCATTCTAGCAGACACTCTAAGCAGAAACACTTTGATACCTCACGATTGATTCCTCAGTTCAGCAGTGGGAACTTGAATCTTCCATCACTAGGCCAACCATGCCTTTTTTTTTTCTTTCTTTTGCTCTCCATCATGCTTGGCCCACTGGCCTCCTGTACACTTATTCTACCCTCCAACTTCCTTGATGGTCCAGTTTTTGCAGAAAGCCGACTGTTACAGAGTAACTTTGATCCTCATTACCCCATTCTGACCCAGACAGGTTTGATTTTCCCTTCCTGTGCCCTCTCCTTCACCCAACTTGGGTTCCGGACCCAGCTCCAGATTGGATCTCTCTTTGGGGTAACCTCACCTGAATCTGAAATCCCTCAAACTAGCTGCTTGGTTTCTCCAGTTCCACTGATAGCCAGATATCCCAGGCTTTCTAAACGAGTGCTTCATATTCTTTCCTCATGCCAGAAAGCATCTACTAGAAAATTTATGCCAGCAAAATGGAAACATTTTACTATCTGGGCCATTTTCAAGGAATTGGATCTCTCTTCATTCAATTTTGGATTCTCTTCTGGAACTTTTACACTGTGGAATTATTGTACTGTTGACGTCCCAATGGCAGCCATTTCTAATTTATAAATAGGTCATAGGTATACTGTTGTTGTATCTTTGAAGCTTTTTAAAGCATTTTTCAAGGCACATTTTTGCTTAGGCCTCCAGTATCCAGATCCTTCTTGGGATTTACCTTTCCTTTTTCAGTCCTTGACAAAACCTCCTTTCGAGCCAGCAGCTACTACAGACCTCATGTTTCTATCCTGAAAAATTGTCTGGTAGCTGTTACTTCAGCCATAAGTTTGAGTTGCAGGCTTTATCCTGCTCTCCTCCATATCAGGTCTTTATTAGTTTGTCACAATGCAATTGCAGCGAGCACTGGATCATCGACTCTCATTCAGCGAAAATCATTTCAGTGATTCACTGAATTTATCGGGGGTAAGAAGATACTTGCCCTACAGCACAATGGACCAACAGCTGTGCAAATCGAACCCATCCAAGTGTGGGGCTTCAGCCCCCACACTCCCCCAACTATATATATACCAACTCCGAGATTGCACTACAGTGGAGAAAAGGACAAAGGTGTGCTGTAGGGCAAGTATTTACTGAAAGGATTTTCACTGAATGAGTGAGGGTCAACGAGCTGGTGTTCATTGCAATTGCAGTGCGACAAACTGATATAGACCCTCCATGTCTTATCTTTTACAAGGATAGGGTTTACTTGAGAACCAATCCAACTTTTCTTCCTAAGATGGACTCTGAATATTCTTTAAATCAGTCTATAGAGTTACTTGTTTTCTTCCCTAAGTTCGTTAATAAAGGAGAGCGCATGTTTTGTTGTCTAGATGAACATCGCAAGTTAAGATTTTACTTGGAAAAAACAAACATTTTGGGAAATCCAATCAACTTTTTGCCTTTTCTATGGAAAAACTTGGAGAACCAGTTTTTAAGGTTACCTTGTCTGGCTGGCTTTCCAATTGTATATCGTTTATGCAAAAAAAAAAAAAAAAAAAAATGGTATTTCATTTCCTTATAAACCTAAGGCCACTCTACCAGGGCGGTACTTGTATGGCATTTTTTTGGTCGTAGTTCTTTGGATAATATCTCTGCAGTGGTGACATAGACTGTTATCCATACTTTCACTACTCATTACAAGTCGAACATCCAGTCCAGATCCAGATCAGTCTTTGGCTCCTCTGTATTGTGAAATGTTCTGTCATAGGCCCTCCCAGTTAAATAGCGGGGGGACTCTGACCCAAAGATTGAGGCAGGCAGAAAAGACAATGTTGGATACGAAAATTATACAGTGGATATAAACAGTTTACACACCTTTGTTAAAATGCCAGGTTTTGTGATACAAAAAAATGAGACCACAATAAATTATTTCAAAACTTTTCCCACCTTTAATGTGACCTATAACCTGTACAGTTCAATTGAAAAACAAACAAATCTGTTAGGGGAAAAAATATAAAAAATAAAAAAAACGTACAATACACTGGTTGCATAAGTGTGCACACCCTTAAACTAATACTTTGTTGTGTGTGCACACCCTTAAACTAATACTTTGTTGAAGCACCTTTTGATTTAATTACAGCATTCAGTGTTCTTGGGTAGAGTTTATCAGCGTGGCACATCTTAACATGGCAGTATTTGCCTACTCTTCCTTGCAAAAGTGCTCCAAATCTGTCAGATTGCGAGGGCATCTGTTATGCACAGCCCTTTTCAGGTCACCCCACATATTTTCTATTGGATTTAGGTCTGGGCTCTGGCTGGGCCATTCCAAAACTTTAATTTCCTTATGGTGAAGCCATTCATTTGTTGATCTGGGTGTATGCTTGAGGTCATTGTCATGTTGAAAGGTGAAATTCCTCTTCATTTTCAGCTTTCTAGCAGACGCCTGAAGGTTTTGGGCCAAAAGTGACTGGTATTTGGAACTGTTCATAATTCCCTCCACCGTAACTAAAGCCCCAGTTCCAGCTAACGAAAAGCAACCCCAAAGCATGATACTGCCACCACCATACTTCACCATGGGGATGGTGTTCTTTTGGTGATGCAAAGTGTTGTTTTTGCACCAAACGTACCTTTTGGAAATGTGGCCCAAAAGTTCAACTTTGTTCTCATCAGACCATAACACATTTTCCCACATGGTTTTGGGAGACTTGGTTTATTGTTTTCCAAATTTTATCTAGGACTGGATGTTTTTTCTGTGTAAGAAAAGGCTTCCTTCTTGCAATCCTACCCCATAGTCCAGACATATGGAGAAAAAAGAGATTGTTGTCACATGAAGTACACAACCAGTACTTGCCAGAAATTCCTGCAGCTCCTTCAGTGTTGCTGTAGGTCTCTTGGCAGCCTCCCTGACCAGTATTTCATCTTGTCTTTTTATCAATTTTGGAGGGATGTCCATTTCTTTGCAACTTCACTGTTGTCTCATATTTTCTCCACTTTTTGATGACTGTCTTTACTGTGTTACATGGCATATCCAATGCTGTGGAAATTTTTTTGTACCCTTCTTCTGACTGATACCTTTCAACAATGAGATCCCTTTCATGCTTTGTAAGCTCTGTGCGAACCATGGCTTTTGCAATAGCAGGGAACTGAGTAAATGTCAGGAATATCCTACTAGGACAGCTGAATTTTATTTGGGGTTAGTCAGAGCCTCTTTAATTGATGGCAGGTGTGTACCCAAGAAGACTGAATGCTGGAATTAAATCAAAAAATGCTTCAACAAAGTATTAGTTTAAGGCTTGCACACAACAAAGTATTAGTTTAAGAGTGTGCACACTTAAGCAGCCAGTGTATTGTATGTTTTTTATTTTCTTATATTTTTTCCCCTAACAGATTTGTTTGTTTTTCAATTGAATTGTACAGGTTATAGTTCACATTAAAAGTGGGAAAAATTTTAAAATGATTTATTGTGGTCTCTTTTTTTATATCACAAAAACCTGGCATTTTAACAGGGGTGTGTAAACTTTTTTTTATCCACTGTATACTTAACATAATTCTAGGTCTTATACTGTCTTTTTTCATCTGTTTCACAATGTAGGTTGTCTGATCCAGTCGGATCTGACCTCTGTACCTTACACAAAGGCTTTGGCTCTGAGAGCTACTACTCGTCTCCTGGCCACAATCCCTCTCTCATGCCTGAATTACCTCGGGTCTCGTTTACCGCCTGACTAAACCAGATATATGGACTGAAAGCTGTAGCATTTTTCATAAGTGAAAACATTTTCATCTTTTTTTTTTTTCAGAATTTTGGTACTTATTATTTGGTTAGAGTAGCGTTAGGTGCTTAGTAGTTATTCAGTGTTTAATTAGTTTGATTTTCACATATTTTCTTCTGTGTGTGTGAGTCCTTAATAGTGTTAGGATAGTTTGTTTAGTAAGCTAGTTGCTTAAGTAACTTGCAGTTAAGATTTATGTACATCTTTGTTTTTATTTCTTGTTCTAATTTCAAGGGGTTTTAAAAAAGTGTCACTCCTGTGGGGATAAAATACCCCCCTCAATACTCACAGTTAGTGTGTCTACTGTTTGGGGCCTTCCCACTTGCAGGACTCGTGCCCCATTTGTGCTGCATTCGGCACCAGAGCCCCCTGGGGAGGAAAGAAAAACTTATTTTAAAAGGCCTTCTACCTCAGACAGGGTCCAAATTGTCTTCAGATCTAAAAGCAATCATTACTTCCCTTTCATCTGGGAAAAAAATGAGACAAGGAGAGGGAATGATCATAAGAAAAAGAGACAAAGCAAAAGAAAAATCTAAAGAAAAGAGATCTGAGGATCACTGGAGAAATCTAAGAAAAAGTCTCCTGACCCCTCAGCTATTGTAAGTCCTGCACCTAAGGTTTTGAGTTAATCAAATTCTACTGTTTTTGGGATCCAGACTCCCTCACCGAAGACTAATTTTACACTGGGGCCCATCATCCTCATGATTCACCAGTACTACAAAAATTATCATTGAGGCCTACTTCCCTAGCTTCTTCCTCGAGGTCTACTAGGAACCTCACCGAATTCGACGTCAGCCAAATGGTGAGTACGTTTTTGTAAACTCAGATTCAGCTGGGAGTCCTACTGGCAACAACCCTGAGGAAAGGACTGGGAATAGGCATCCCTTCCACTCCGATCGTTCAGCTTCCAATGCAGTGTCTCTTCTTGGAGCTAAAGAATTTTGGATCCAACTTTCCTGTGGTACCAGCTTCGAAGTCGATAGCCCTTGAGACTTTAGCTGTAACATCTTCCCTCACTTACTCGACAACTATGCATTCAGGTTAAGTAGAGTCCCGGAAGCAGAGCATCAGTGTTGGAGCTCCGATGGTGCAGTCGATACTGAGGTTTTCGGAGCTGTACCTACCCCTCCTGGCTTCAGCATTGGACAACTTGATTTCGATGTCCTCCTCAGAGCCTCCAGCTCTTGGAATCAAGAGGGCTTCTGATTCTGCTAATCTAGGTGGCCTTTTTTGGTTCCATTGGATGAGTTGACTTTCAAGGCTATGGAGAAGGCCTTGGTTGGACCAAGACGACTGGTACATGTGCAGAGTTTGGATCCATCCAGACTCCCTCTAAAGATGGCTTCTGCTTCCTTACATTCTGATAGACAGGGACAGCAGATGGATTCTGTTTGCTTCAAGACTACTCAGCATTCAAATCCCACATCAAATTCCAGTGTGTCCCCCTCAGGAGTCTCAAGGTATATTTCCTGAAAGAGGACTTGTAAGAGGAAGCATACTGACTCCTCTCCACATTCTGTCACCGAAGATACCGAATTTGATGGGGGAGAAGGTTCTTCAATGACCCTCCTCCAGTGAAGATGTCGCTTTCAGAGACATTCTTGAATTGGTGAAGCAGAGGGGGGATGGTCCACTGAAGCTACTTCTCATGAGTCAGTGTTTCTCAAAGCCTTTGGATCCATCTCTTCAATGTTCTGGGTGGTCCCTCCTCCCAATTCCTTAGACAACCTCATTACTTAGAAAGCCTGGAAGGAGACTGATGTGGCAGAGCCCATTCCAAAGAAACTGGACAGAATTCTAGTTGCCCCCAAAGAAAGAAAACACTTGGACCCCTATAGATGCCATGATGGTAGCAGCAGCAGCCACAAAAAAGGAACTCTTCAAAGAGAGTTCTTCTGTCCATCCTCCTACCAGAGAGTCTAGGGTGTTGGACAGACTGGAGAAATGGACTTAGGTTTCAGCCACTTTTTCTTTGAGCACTGAACTACGTGGCTCACCTGACACATTTTCAGCGGGATTTGATTAAGGAACTGTCAAACTCCCAACTGGGTAACTTACTGTTGGATGTCCAAAAAATTGTGGAGACCCAGTTGTCTACCCTACAGTCATCAAATGCTGTCATGATGCTGCTATCTAATGCAGCAGATGGTGCAGAACGAGTTGCCGATACAGGTATTGTGTGATTTCATGCCTGGATGTGGCACTACAACTTTGCAGGAAGCTTTAAGATATCCTTCATAAATTCCCCCTACAATGGCTCCACTTTATTAGACCAAATGTTAAGGATACACTTACCAGGATTGAGCAGGATGGTAAGATATTATCTGTCATTGGAATCCATTTTTCAACTCCTCAGAGATCCTTTCCGAGGAATGAAAGATGGGGAAGAAAAGGGTGGTTTTAAAAATCTCAAGGTTTTCAGCAGAACACTTATGAGAATAGGCCTCCTAGAGGTGGAGGCAATTCCATGGGACATCGCCTACAAGGCAGAGGTGGTCTGCAAAACCAAGGTTTCAGTGGGCCATTCACTGAGAAACTTATCAGTGTTTCTGAATGCTTGCCAGACTGCTGCACTCTAGAGACAGTTGGGGGTGCTTCTCCTTGCACCCTTTACTCTGGCAAAATACAAGTTCCATTTCTAGGATGCTAAGGATCATTACCAGGGGTTATGCAGTACCCTTTTTGGAAACCCAAAGATAAAACTAAAGATTCCCGATATTCCACCCAGTCAGTTGGAATACGCAGCAACAAAAATTTCAAAGCTGCTGGACAAGCAAGTCTTTCAAACGATCCCCCAAGACAAACAAAGACACAGCGTCTATTCAAGATTCTTTTTAGTATCAAAAAAGACAGAGGACCTAAGGCCAGTTTTGCAAAACAGACACAATTCTGGATGGTCACAGTACAGTCCATTCTACCTCTGCTGTGGAAAGACAAAAAAGACAAATGGATATGCTGATCAGTCTCCAGGACACCCAGTATCATATAAAGATCCAGCAGGAAACCAGGAGATTCCTCCATTTCCATCTGGGAGCCAGTCATTGTTAATTCAGAGCCTTTTTGGTCTCATCACACCCCCACACCCCACTGAGTGTTCACCAAGATAATGGCAGCTGTGACAGCCTATCTCAGGCTACAAGGAATCCAAGTATTCCCTTATTTAGACAATTGAGTTCTAGCTGTTACCTCCAGGGATCTTGTTCTAACATATGTCATTCCTGTTGCAAGGGACAACTTACCTGGCCATTTCTATAAACACCACCAAAAGCAAGCTAGATCCTACTCAATCCATGGAATTTATAGGTTTCCACATAGACAGTGTACATCAGTCAGCAAAACTTCTCTCACCACGAATCAAATCAAACAGATCCATAGCTCTCCAGGTGATAAATCATCCCAGATCCCAGGCTCGACTAGTATTATGCCTCCTAGGTCTCCTGGCTTCCTCCATAGTGATGGTTCATTTAGCCAGATATCACATGAGAGTTCTACCATGGACACTAGCTGTTTGATGGTCTCAAAAATGTCATCCCCTTCAGTACAGAGTATGAATCACACAGGTCTGCTGGGATCACATTATAGTGGATTTTATCAGATTCTGTAACTCAGGGCAGAGTCTGCTGCATTACCTAGAGCCACACTTGACCCACAGATGCCTCCCTTCTTGGGTGGGGAGGTATATTGAAGAGACATAGTTTTCTGTAGAGGCCAAGCTTTACATCAGTGTCTTCAAGTTAAGAGTGGTTCTCCTTACGTTGCAGACATTTCAGGACCATCTACCCAAGGATGTGATTGCCATACACTCAGGCAACACTTCACTGATTTGGTAAATCATCAAACAAGGTGGAACCCAATCATACCCTTTTTGACTAGAAGGCATGAGAATCTGGAAGTGGGCAATGTCTTTGAACTGCTCTTTAGTAGCAATGCATATATCTGGGACATCCAATGTCCTAGTGGATAAACTGAGCAGAACTGTACTACTGCCTCATGAATGGTCTCTCAACAGAACAATGGCAACAGAGATTTTCAGTTGCTGGGGCTAACCTTGCTGCAGCTTTTTTGTTTTGTACCTAAACAAAAAATGCAGAAGTTACTTTTCATTCATCCCTCCACAGGGATCGTCACTGATAGACACTATAGTCCATCCTTGCTCTCAGGTCTTCTTTAAGCCTTTCCACCTATCCGTCTCATCTCCAGGTTCATTCAGAAAACAAAGGAGTGCAAGACCAGGGTAGTCCTCATTGCTCCCTTCAGGCCACTGCAGGTATGGTTCCCCTTTCTTTGGCCTTATCTAGTTGACCCACCATTGGATCCATTCCCACATCTCCTCACAGACCTATTTTGGCTGCCTCTACTGGCCGTTAAGACCCTAAAGCTAACTGAATGGTTTCTCCAGTTCAAACAATTGCCATATGTGGCATGGTTTCTTCCCTGGTAGTCCATATCCTATCTTCTTCAAAGAAACTCAACTAAAAGACTTACAAGAGTAAATGGAAGTGTTTCTCCATGTGGGCCTCTTCTAATGGACTAGACCCTTTTTCAACACCTCTTCGAAAAATTGTGGAATTTCTTTCAAAGTATTTCATGGCTGGATCAAGTTATTCTACAATTAAAATACAATTGGCAGCCGTTTCAGACTTCCACATACAGTTCAACAATACTTCCATTGCTTCCCTCAAAGTATCCTAAGTCTTTGTTAGAGGAACCACAGTATAAGAAGGAAAATAGCACCCACAAATCCAAGAAACAAAACTACGTCAGGGCGCCAGGAAGCACCAGAGTCACAGTAAAGCGCACACTATTCTAACATTTTTTTATATATATTTTTTGACATTTTTTTGACTTTTATTATTTATATGTGAATATAGGATTTTTTAAAGGAGATTGTTTTATATATTGAACAAATGTCATACCATTTATTTATAAAAATGATTACAGTATTTTGTTGACAGAGTAGGGCATTTTTAACTAAATTGAGCTACTGATTGTTAATTAAGCAATTAATTGAAGGAGAAAACAGGATATTTAAAGAGGGATGTTTAGGAAGTATGTACATCTTATGAAGTAATTTATAGTGATAAAAACGAGGTGGTAATTGTTAGATGTTTATAATAAATGTTTGGTTGTTGTGTTAGTCACGAAGCTTTGGATTTATTCTGCATTTTACTGTGCTTCTGGTGTTTCCTGGTGCCCTAATGTAGATGTTCATCGTTTTTCACAGTAGGATAACCCAATTGTAATGACTGCAACAGTGAATACACTCGAACATGTACATTTATGGTAGGTACACAACTGTACTTTTTCTTTCTTAGGGGAACTTTTATATTGAGACCCCCAGCTCGTGATCCAATCCCTCTATGAGATGTCACCTCTTACTTCAATTTTAATCCAAAAACCGTTCATATCTATGGATGCTGCTGGTTTGAAGTTTCTTTCATGGAAGACTAGTTCTCTGGTTCCATTTTCTCTGCCAAACTGGTGTCAGAATTACATACTCTCATGCAAGGCTCCCTTCCTTCTATTTCATAAAGACGGTGTGGTAATAAGAACAAGCCCATGCTTCCTTCCTAAAGCAGCTTCTGAATCTAACTTGAACCATTACATTGATTTGTCAATTTTCTTCCTCAATTTTACCAGTGAAGGAGAACATACATTACATATGTTAGTTGTGCATAGGCAGCTCAGGTTTTACCTCCATCATACTAAGACTTGTCAGAAAATTGGATCAGGTGTTTATATCCTTCTCCAAGAAGAAGCTGAGATAATCAATGTCAATGGTGACTCTCTCAAGATGGTTAGCAGATTGCATTTCATTTGTCTGTGATTCACAAAGTATGTCCTTACCATTAAAGCGTAAGGCTTGCTCTGCCAGACCAATGGCAACCTCAGTAGCATTTGCAAAACGAATGCCTATCAGTGACATAAACGTCACAGAAACTTGGTCCTCACCTCATACCTTTGTATCTTACTACAAGGTAGATGTACAGTCCAGGATTAGCACAAATTTTTGCTCTGCCATACACAGGAATGTCCTTCCTTGAGTCCACCCATGTCTGTGTCAGGTAGCTTGGGAATCTGTCCCGCATGTTGAAAAAGATGAAAAAAGACATCTGATATGAAAGCTATGTACTTACCGTAACAATAGATTTGTTTTCATCTAGTTCATCTCCCCTCCCGCCTTCCCCCACCAAATTGTCACGGTACTACATGGGATGGGCCAAATTTCCTTTGGACCCTGTCTGACCCCTTACATCTCCTACACTGTATAGTGCTGCTTATATTTTCCCTTCTTGTCTGTCTCTCTTGGTGTGTGTGTGTGTGTGTGTGTGTGTGTGTGTGTGTGTGTGTGTGTGTGTGTGTGTGTGTGTGTGTGTGTATGTGTGTGTCTGTGTCTGTGTGGTCTGATCCCTCAGGACCCGACAACCACATGTGGAACCAGCCGAAATCAAGACAGCACAGATCTGTTATGTTAAATACATAACTTTTCATTTCTATGATATCTTTTTCATTCCATCTCAACCCTCCCATCCTCTTTCCTCCTTTCAAATTGTCACTGTTATTGTAAGGGTGTATGTGTGACCCAAAAAAAATTGCTGTTTCTCTTTCCTTTTTTTAAGCAGAATATCTAAATATCAATGAGTTTTCTGTCCTATGCTATTTTTCTCCCCTCAGTAAACTCAGTTTACATAGTCTCAGGTAGGCAGGGATTATTAAGGGAGAGGTGGTGGAGCTTTAGAGTTTGAAGATTCTGAAATTATCAGCATTGGATATGATTGGACCAGAATACTCAAAAGGTAAGACAGACAGAAGACAGCATGGATCTTGCTTCATGATAAGTGCATAACTTTTGGGTTTTTTCTTTAAATATTGATATTTCATGGTAGGAAATGTTTTTATACACACTCATTTTCTGTAAAGAAGTTTTAAATTGATGAATTCATCTGTGGAAAAAAAACTTTTTGAAATCTTTTTTGTATATTTATTTTTACATTTGGATGTAGAAATCTTGTCAAAGGGATGGGATATTATCATTCTGGGGACTGCCACTGACATTTTTACCTCAAAGCTTTTATTTTTCCTATCAAAAATATACAGACTGACCTGGGTGCCCCCAAATAAAAATAAAATTTCTCTGGAGTTTTTGGGTGTAAGGATGGATCCCTCACTGCCTCATCCGCAAGGGGGGTGCATGTGCTAGGACCATACCTGATTCCTCAGACCACTCATTGTAGTATCTTGGTCACCATGATGTTGAAACTACTAAGGACTGGAAGTTAGATATGTACTCTACGGCCATTGGCCTGTCCTGTCTAGGCAAGGGGTCTTAATGGAGAGATGAAAAGTCAGCAAGCAAAGGAGAGTAGTAGTGCTGAAATTGAATTCATGGTGATGGCCGTGGTGGTGCAGCGGTTAGCGTTGTCACCTCACAGCAAGAGGTTCTCCTGTGCAATTCTCGGCTGGAGAGCCTTCTGTGTGGAGTCTGCATGTCCTCCATGCAATCGAGTGACGTTAAAGACGTGCAGGTAGGTGCGTGAATGGGTGTGCCTTCTTTGAAGGTTGGGCGTCGGGCTGGCAACTTGGTACCGTAAAAATCCACTGCCAATCATTAGCGGACCGGAGTTCTGCTGTGGCGACCCTTAACCTGGAAAAGCCGAAAGAAGAGCTCAAGTCTTGGTGAGTACCTTCACGAGGTGGACCCTGTTTTTCACAAAATCTCACCAAGGCGACACTGATATATAGACTGCATTTATATAGCATATATCATGGACAGAAGTAAGTCAAAAGCAAAAAAAAAGATAGTTAGATGCACAAGACCCAGGATAAAAAAGTACACAATTCGTGGTAGGCGCGCTGGTGCCAGGACTGGAAAAGCTGACAGTGTAGAATCCTCAAAATACGGAAACATTCCTACAGTGGGACCAGGCCAAGCCCAGGGGGAAGATGGCCCACCTGTTGTAGAAGGAAGTAGCAGTCCACAAAAATCACAAAACTTGACTGGCCAAAAAAGAGCCATAAAGACGATAGAGTCGACTATTGAGGATAAGAAAGAAGTTATGTATTGTTACTGTTATGTAAAAAGCCCAGAAGTTCCAGACACAAGATATACAAAACAATTAAGAGAGAAATTAGTGGAAAGAAAAATGCAAGAAAAACTGTCAGAAGCTTCAAATAAAAATTTCCATTCATTACAATAGATTTTTGAAAAACAGTATATAGATCAAGAAACTTTTATCTGTTTGGAAAAAATAGCATCTGAGGAAGTGCGAAAATATAAACAAAAAAACCTACAGATATTTGAAAAATATAAAAAAATATGGACATGGGAAAGAGAGAAATTTGATATGGTGCAGTATTTATGCAAAGGAGAAAGCCAAGTTAACTAATATAGAGAAGGCAGTCTAAAACATATTGAAATACAGGCAGAAGCATCCAGATATGGAAAATTTCACAATAAAATAAAATAATATCTCAAAGATGTAATGTGGAAAAGATGATTAGTAAAGCAGAAGTTAAAGAAATAAAAGTTGAAGTTATGGAGTGCCTGTGAAGTGAAGGATTTCATGCAGAAGGTCTAACACAGACTACTTCACAGCCTGATGGAGCGAGTCCCTAGAATAAGAAAAAGCAAGACGATCAGGAGATATATGAAGAAGAAATATGGACATGGGAAAGGAAAAGAGGTCTAATATGGTGTAATATTTAGGCAAAGAAGAAAGGAAAACTAACCAATACAAAAAGAGCAGCAGCAAAGATATTTAAAGAGAAATACAGGGAAAGGAATCAGGATATGGAAAATTTTACAATACAAGAAATAAGAAGACTAAGAGGAAAAGTAGAACAAGAGATTAGTAATGGAGAAGTCAAAGAAACAGAAATTGCAACTATGGAGCAGCTGCAAAGAGAAGGATTCAAATGTAGAAAATAGAATGCAGAAAGCAACACAACAGGATAGAGCAATGGATATCCAAATTAAGTGGAAACCAGTGGAACAGGAAGCAATTGGTCAGGTGCCATAGCAAGATATTTTGGAGCCTTCCACAGGAAACCAGTATAAACGTTCACTTGAAGCTAGACAGCAAGGAAAGGAACAGCAAACTGTGGAAACTCTGATGCAGTCAATGTTGAGGAGTGATAGGCCAGTGAGTTCCCATATGACACAGAAACAAATAACACAGGATGCAATTGAAGAGAAGGTGCCACAGGAAGGTGCTATAAAACTTTCTGTAGAATGCCCGCAGGAAATGGAAAATAATGGATGTCTCCTTAGTTTGGAAGAAAATGAGCTAAGAGAAGAGTTGCTTGATTTAATGGACATGGATAGATATATTAAGATCAATGAGATAAATAGACTGCAGAAGGTCAATAAAACCCAAAAAGTAAGAAATCTGATAAAACAAATGAATGCAGTAATTACGACTGTCCATAGAGATCCATGTGATATAAGAGAAGTGAACAGGATATACTACTGTGCTGCTGAATTAATAACTGATAAAGTTCTACCACAAGATCACAAGGTAGTGAGGGAAAGGAAGGGAAGGGGAGAAATCGAAAACCATCATGGAAGTATCAAATAGAGAAAACTATAAAGCAATTAAGACAAGATGTGTCACTGTTAGAAGATTGTAGGAGGGAATAGATCGACAAAAATACTAAGAAAGATAGATGTGATTAAAGCAATGCACAGTATTAGAACAGACCAGGATTTATCCTGCACTGTCACAAATAAACTAAAAATTTCAGCACAGGCAGAAAAACGTAGAAGATACACAGATAAATGTAAGGGAAAAGTAAAAAATAAGCAATTGAGTGATGACCCAAAAAAGTTCTACAGATAATTGGGAAATAAGGTGAAAGGAATTAAAAGACCGCCAAAAGAAGTAGTAGTAGATACATTTTGGAGAAGTATTTATGAATATCCTGTGGAACATAACAAAAATGCTAAATGCATAGAAGAAATAAAAGAAAGAATAAGAAGTTTAAAGATACAGGATATGAAATGGGATGAAGTAACAGCCAGAGAGATTGAAACACAGTTAAGAAAAGCCTCTAACTGGAAAACCCCAGTCCCAGATGCAGTACCTAACTTCTGGTTAAAAGTATTAACATCTTTGCACGAGGATTTAGCCATAAGTAAGAACTACTTATATGCCCACCTCGAACAGACACCACACTGGATAACAACAGGCAAAACAATGCTCTTATTTAAGACTGAACCTCCAAGCTAACCTAAAAATTATAGTCCAATAACTTGCCTTCCAACGACATATAAACTATGCATGGGAATTGACGCCCACAGAGTTTATAGTCATTTAGAAGAAAACTCAATTATGGCAGAACAAAAAGGCAATAAAAGAAAGTCATATGGAACAAACAATCATTTGTTGTTAAATAAAGTTATAGTGGAGAACTGTAAAAAGGGGAAAAATCTAAGTATGGCATGGATTGACTACAAAAAAAGCATTTGATAGTATCCCACATTCTTGGATAAAAGAGTGCTTAAAAATGTATAAGGTACACCCTGCACTGATTGATTACATTACAGTAACCATGAAACAATGGCACACCACTTTGCAATTAAGCCATGATAAAGGACAGATTATTATCCCATGGATAAAAATTCAAAGGGGGATATTCCAGGGTGATTCTGTCACTGTTGCTATTCTGCCTTGCCATTAATCCGTTAAGCTGTTTACTTAACAGCTTAGGCCATTGCTATAAGTTGGCTCCTAGAAAACAAAGTTAATGATTTTACATCTTCTCTTTGTCGATGATTTAAAACTGTATAGTTCATCAGATGAGGAAATGAAAGCACAGCTGCAGGTTGTCAAAACTTTTTCAAATATTAGAATGTCATTTGATCTTGATAAATGGGCAAAAACAACCTTTAAAGCAGGAAAACTGCAGCACCAGGAAAACACAAGTTTGGGACAAGAATATGGTATAAAAGACCTTGAGCAAGAGGAAGTGTGTAAATACTTGGGAATTGAAGGATCAGCAATAACATGTGAACAAATGCGAATAAAACTCTGTAAGGAATACTTTAGATGACTTAAATTAACCCTGAGAACAGCATTGACATCTAGGAACAAGATCCAAGCTATAAATCAGTTTGCTCTTCCTGTCCTAACTTACAGTTTTGGAGTGATTGACTGGCCCCCAAAAATGTTGGATTGATTAGATATTAAAACAAGGATGCTTCATGCTCACCAAATGATTTATAAAAATCAGTGTATACCAAGATTATGTATTCCCCATTCCAAAGGTGGGATGGGCCTCCTTGAAATTGATTACATGTATAGATCTGCAATCATGGGACTCCACACATCTACTGACCTCACAAGATCCAAATGTAGTGAAAGTTTTGAAACATGAGGTGAATAAATCTAACATGACTTCTCTGCTTAATTTAGCAGAAGCATATTGACATCAAGCTGTATTGTAAATCAAACCAGAAGTAGATAAAAACCGGGCAGCAAATGAATGTGCCAAAAAATAAAAGAAAGAATATAAGGTGAATGACCAGATGGGAAGGCAAATGAGCACTTACCTGAAAATCAGATAACGTAGCCTGGCTATGCAGTAAGATGATGTCTGCTACTTCTGCTGAGACTGACAAGAATGGTTCTTCCTTGCCTTTTATTTTCTCCAAGTCTTTTGGGTTTCTAATACAGGAATGGACCCCATTCCTAAGTCAAAGTATGATTAAAGTTCATGAAATTAGTATTGTTTCAATCTTTTATGTTCGCCAGTAGTGCTCTTCGCAGCACTCGCAGTGTGCCCATTAATGACTCCTTCTGCAGTTCGTATGGAGTTACATCTATTAGCAACATATCAAAGTATGATTGTAGTTTTTTTTTATAAGACCCATTGCTCCTACTACTATTGGAACTGTCTGGGTATCTTTCTTCCACATTGCTCTCGTTTCTGCCTGCAGATCCTGATATTTTATGACTTTGTATCTCTCTCTGTACACAAGACACTGTAGTCACTTGGTATGGCAATTTCAATGATCAATGCTGCTTTTGTCTTCTCACCTGGACCACTATATCCGGTTTTCTAGCATATATCTTTTGAATTGTTGGTAATGGATGATCCCTTGTGATGTAGACTTCATCATTTTCTATGATGCTTTGTGGCTCATGTTTCCAGTGCTTTTCAGCCACTTCATAGGTTCATAGGTGTGTACTACTAGGCTAATGGCCCTGGATCCTTTACAAGCCTAGCCCATAGAAGTGCCCTGGTATCGTGCCGCCCGATTTTAGTTCCCGCTGCCTCTATCCAGTAGAGCCACTGGAGTGATCCCTGGGGTGAACTTTCCATTTCCCATCCACTCATCACAATTTCTGTTAGAGGGCCATTGAAGTGCTCTGCTTGACGTGTATGAGAAGTCTATTCCAGAACATGGGCAGTCTCTGGGTTATGAACCTGTCCCCTCCAGCATTTTCTGTTGATTGTGGTAATGAGATTGAGGTCTCTGGAGCATGTGGTCCGGAGGGATTGGGATTTCTTTAGTTGTAACATTTCTAACAGAGCTGGGTCAGACATGGCTTTGTAAGTCAAGCAGAGATTGCCTCTTAGAAGATATGAGACAGAGAATAGCTGGAGTTTTTTGCGCCTGTCCGTGTAGGATATGTGTTTAAGGTCTAGGATTCTCTTCGTGAGGTACTTTTGTGGCCTTTCCAGTTTGCATGTGTCTAATGAGTTACATGCCAAATGGGGCATTATACTC
This sequence comes from Protopterus annectens, assembly GCF_019279795.1. Lineage (NCBI taxonomy): Eukaryota > Metazoa > Chordata > Ceratodontiformes > Protopteridae > Protopterus > Protopterus annectens. The sequence continues at coordinate 819,091,053 of NC_056748.1, forward strand.
GATGATTGGCCTAATGAGGGAAGAGTAGAGAGAGATGATGACCTCTTTCTTCCTGGATGCAAAACCCATGATAATGAGGTGGGTCACATAGAAGGACTTTCTGACCACAGTGGCAGTGTAGTGATCGAAGGAGAGGTTGCTGTCAACCTGTGTCCCCAGATCTCTTATAATGCCTTCAGTGTTCAGTGGACTCCCATCGAAGTGGTAATTAGTGGGAACTGAGGTTTTCCCAAAGGGGGTGAGACATTTTTTGGCATTAAGCTTAAGGCCATGGTTTTGACACCAGTCATTGATGTTCTTCGTGTTTCACTGTTGCAGTCATTACATTTGGGTCATCTGCCTGCAGGTAGCCCACAGCCGGCCTGAATATCAAAGTCTTGGATCCCTGAGTTGGATGCTGTCCCTTCTTCCATGATGTCAGGTCGTCAGGGGTAAAAAACATGCAGCCGACGCCATTACATCAGTCTTTCCTGCCACACGGTGCCCGAAGCAGAAGCAGTTCGCAAGTGCCGGTTGGCCGACTCCTGAAATTTTCATTTTCGAGTTTCAGAACCGAAGTCTTCAAAAAAGCTAAGTACCCCGTTGAGGATCCTTTTTCTTGCTCTAAACCAATGTCAGTAAAAGTTAACAATTGTATTACCTGGGGAAAGCAAATACCTCATAAAGATTTTCAATCGTACTGCATTCCTTGCTTAGGCCAAGGCCAAGACCATGACGTCACTCGCTGTCGGTTTTGTGCCTTATTCAACCCCTGAACTATTCATCTTCGCTTTATTTTTGCTGGATATTATTTTGATACTCGGTTTAACTATCCAGAAATGGCTTTGGTAAGCCATCCGACTTCCAACTTTCCAAAAAAATGTAAAGATAAAGACAGAGACAGACCGCATAGGTCCAAAGCTGCCGACGACGCTTCCGTTAAGCTAGTCACCAGTTCACCGGTACTCAGTGAGGCGCTTTCACATCCCCTGATGCCCGCTACTTCAGATTCGCAGGCCTCTACTGAGACCCATTCGGAGTCCGGTATGCCGTGAGATGCTTCTTCGACCATGGAACCTGCGGATGTCTCTACCTTGGATGGGTCTGGAGCAGGCACCGGTGCTTCTGAGGGTGTATCAGGCCTTGCATTTCAAACAGACGCCATCTTCTTCTTCAAGGCCTAAAACTCGACCCACACCTAGAAAACTGATGCCCAAACCGCATGGTCAGGCCCATATGCCTAAAAAAACAAATGATAAGAATGGCTGAAGACCTTATTACTTTAATTAGGGGAAGCCAGTCTTCACCCTCCAAGAGACCTAGAGCTGATTTTCCTTCTGATTCTTCTGATTAGGATTCTGAAATTTCTGTTTCTTCTGATTACCAGGATTTGCCCTTATCTACCTATGAGGATTCTGATGCAGAGGACTCCATTCCCTCTGCTTCCCCTCCAGAAGATTTTTCTTTTGGTGAAACCTTGCACACTCTTAGGGAGCATTTCCACTGGGAAAGCCAGGATTAGTCTGACTCCAAAAAGATGCTTAGGGAATTCTTACTCCTTCCTCAACACAGGCCTTTAGCTATCCCTCCTGTCCTGGACATTGTAGATGATGCCTTCTTGGAATCTAGCCTGACCCCAGGCACTTTACCTCCAGGTCCCAGGAAATGTGACAGGTTTTACAGAGTACCTGACTCTCACAAGTTCCTCTTCAAGAATCCTACTGCAGACCCAGAGACCATTTCCTAAGGACCTAAAGGCATTAAGGCTACTACTGCCAAAAACCCTACTGCCTATGATAGAGATTCCAGGGCCTTGGACAGATGGGGTAAGAAGGTATACACTTCTGCAACTTTGGCCATTAGGGCCTTATACTGCCAGTTTCATATATTAAAGTATCAGCAGCATATTATGAGACTACTTAAACAGAAATTGATGTTGATTCCTGACTGCTGAAAATAAAGATTTACAGTATTTAATGCATTCTGCAGAACAAGTTGGTAAACATACTTTGCAATGTGGTTTTAACTCTTTAGAAGCATCTTGCAGGGCTGCTCTCACTGGGTCTGTTCTTAGAAGGCATACTTGGCTTAAAGAGCAAAATTTGCCAAATCATGTTAAAGCTAAATTACTGGATGCTCCATTAAACCAAGACCGCCTTTTTGGTAACAAAGCAGTAGTAGTCATTAAAAAGATGGAGGAAAAAGCTAAATCTATGCAAACTGTTAAAGATTTCCTGCAAGTACAACCTCCGAGATTTAGTAGGCATTGGCCTTCAAAGAACTGGTCCTTTCCTGTCTCTTCCAGGCCTTCTCAGTCCAAACCCAGGAACAGCAGACCACCTAGGCTACAGTCTCAAGGTACTCACAAGCCTAAGCAGTGGGGGGCTCCCACTTCCAAAGCTGGAAGTAGTAAGACACCCCCTATGGAAAAATGTCACAATGACTTAACTTTAAACCTTCCAAGACCTGCTCAACTGCCTGCTCCCTTTGGGGGAAAAGATCGCCCGGCATGCAAAAAACTGGGAACTCATTACCCAGGACAAATGGGTTTTAAATATAGTTTTTCAAGGATACAGATTCCACTTCCACACCTTACCAACCCCAAACGATTGGCCAGACCTACCCCCAAATCAGTGGGCAGAGGCTCAACAGCAGGTTTTCACTCTTCTAAGTATCAGGGCTATTCAACCTGTCCCAGCAGAAGAAAGGGGCAAGTTTTTTACTCAAGACCTTTCCTGGTACCCAAGAAAGACAGCTCCTAGCATCCTATCCTGGACCTCTCTATTTTAAACACCTTTTTGATAATCCCAAAATTCAAAATGCTAACACTTCAACAGCTACTTCCTATGCTAGGCAAAGATGCTTGGTTGGCAACCTTAGACTTCCACATCCCAATAAGGGAATCTTGCAGGAAATACCTACGCTTCAAAGCAGGCCACATGCACTATCAGTTCTCTGCACTTTCCTTTTGCTTATCTACTGCACCCAGGGTATTCACAAAGTGCCTAGCTCCAGTCATTGCATTTTGCAGGCAAAGAAATATTCAAATATACCCATACCTGGACGATTGTCTAATTCAGGCAGAAAGACAGGACATGCTACTAAAACATCTGGCATTTGTAAAGAAACTTCTAACCTCTCTGGGGTACACCATAAACGAAAAGAAATCTCATCTAGTACCCTGCCAACAAATTGTATTTCTGGGAGCAAGCTTGAACACAACTTCCTAGATGGCTTACCTCACGCCAGAGAAACAAGTTTGACAGCCTACTGCATATGAGGAAACTACAATGGTATCCAAAAAAGCCTATGGTGTCAATATTCTCAGGACGTGGAATCAGTGATTCCTGTCATTCCTTGCATAAAGACAGAGTTCCTTTGGTGGGCAGAGGCCTGCTACCACAAACAAGAGGCTCCCATTCACTCTAGCCCCTGCCACCCAAATCCTAACAATAGACGCATCAGACTATGCTTGGGGGGCTCACTTGGCAGGGCAGTGCATTCAGGGCAAATGGAGCCAGAGTCAGATGCACCTGCATATCAATCAAAAAAAATGTTAGCTGAACAGAATTCTGTGACAGCCTTCAAGGACCACATTCTTCCAGGACAATTATTGGTAAAGACAGACAACATCACTGTTATGTGGTACATAAGCAGGGGGGGACCCACTCATACCCTCTCTGCGGACTAGACATGGCTCTGTGAAACACAGCCTTGAGCTACCAAGTGCACCTACAAGCTCAGTTCTTGCCAGGCAAGCTAAATTCACTGGCAGATGATCTAAGCAGAAATCCCATGGACCCACACAAGTGAAAACTGGACCCAAAGATCTTCAACCTTTTGAGAAACAAATGGGGGAATCCAGAGATAGACCTGTTTGCCTCCCCCCAAAACTACCAATTGGACAAATTCTGCACAAGGACTTGCCACAGTCAAGCTTGGAAAGTGGATGCCCTGTCCTTCACCTGGGAAAGCCTCTCCCCTCTGCCTCTCCTCTCGAAAGTTCTGCTAAAGATCAAACAGGGCAAACCAAGGACAATACTGATTTCACCAGACTGGCCACGCCAGCATTGGATGATGTTCTTCGTGTTACACTGCTGCAGTCATTACACTTGGGTTATCCTGCCGTCAGGCGGTTCCCCAGTCGGCCAGAGTTCCAAAGTCTTGGTCCGGCGTCAGTTGCTGTCGCCTCCTCCCTGACGTCAGTGCGACAGGGGTATATAAGATGCAGCCAACGCCATTTTCTTCAATCTTTCTTGTCGCATGGTGCCCGAAGCAAAAGCAGTTCACAAGTGCCAGTCGGCCGACTCCTGAGATTGTCATTACGAATCCAGAACCGAAGTCTTCTACAAAGCTAAGTACCCCGTTGAGGAAACTTTTTCTTACCTCAGACCGATGTGAGTAAAAGTTAATAACTGTATTTCTTGCGGGAAGCAAATACCTCATAAGGATTCCCATTCCTATTGTATTCCATGCCTAGGCCCAGACCACGACGTCACTGGTTGTCGATTTTGTGCTAGGTTTAACTAGCGCACTATTAAATGTCGGTTTGATTTTGCCCGACATTATTTTGGCAGAAAATTCAATTACACCATGCCGTCGGAACTTACGACGACCGGAATACATAAAAAGCGCAAAGACAAGGACAGGCATCCGAGGCCCAAAACTGACGACAAGGCCTCTTCTAGGCTGGTCGCCGGTTCTCCGGTTTTCAGCGAGGCGCCTTCGCAGCCCCTGACGACCGCTTCTGCAGAACCACAGGCCGCCTCTGACTCCCACGTGGAGCTGGCTGGGCCTTCGGACGCACAAGTTTTTCAGCCTACCGAAACTAACCCTTCAGAGGGAACCAAAGTAGCTGAGCAATCCACAGCTTCAGAGGGTGTTTTCAGACCTACCCAGGTGTCCATTTCTTCAGATTCATCCTCAGACCTAGGATATTCTTTACCCTCTTATGAGGATTCTAATGCTGAGGAATCAATTCCATCAGCCTCTCCACCTGAGGACTACTTCTTTGGGGAAACCTTACATACCATGAGGGAGCATTTCCATTGGGAAGGCCAGGATTACTCAGAATCCAAGAAAAGGCTCAGAGACTTCCTTTTATTACCTCAACACAGACCCCTTGTTATTCCACCAGTGTTAGATATTGTGAATGATGTGTATACTGAATCCAGCTTAAATCCTGACTCCTTACCTCCAGCCCCAGTTAAACCTAACAGGTATTACAGAGTCCCTGACTCACATAAATTTCTGTATAAAAGCCCTGTTGCTGACCCTGAAACTATTTCTCAGGGACCCAAAGGGATTAAGGCCTCATCAGCAAAAACCCAGTTCCCTCTGACAGAGATTCCAGAGCATTAGACAGATGGGGAAAGAAAGTATATACGTCTGCAACTTTAGCAGTGAGAGCCTTAAATTGCCAGTTTCACATGCTAAAATATCAACCATTTTTGATGTCTCAGTTGAAACAAAAAATGCTTCCAGATTCATATCCTCCTAATTTTAAAGAAATGCAGGATTTATTGCATGCAGCTGAACAAATGGGAAAACATACTTTGCAATGTGGTTTTGATTCTTTAGAGGCCTCCTGTAGCGCAGCAGTTACAGGCTCTGTCATTAGAAGACATGCTTGGTTAAAAGAACATACGTTACCAGATCATGTTAAAGCAAAATTATTGGATGCACCTTTGCAGCGGGATGTGTTATTTGGAGTTAAGGCAGAAGAGGTATTAAAGAAGATGGAGGATAAGGTAAAATCTATGCAAACGGTGAAGGATTTCTTACAGGTTCAGCCTCCTCGATTTAGCAGAAATTGGCCAACAAAGAATTGGTCCTTTCCAATTACAGACAGACCTCAAAGGGGCACATACAGACGTCCAAGAGGTAGAGGTCAACCACAAGGTCCTTACAGACCTCGACAGTGGGGTGCACCAGGCCAGAAAGAAGGGGAAGGCAGGCCCCAACCATATAAAAAGCAGCCTCAATGACTTCCCACTATAGCTGCCAAACAGCGCTCTCTTGGCAGCCCCCTTAGGAGGAAAACTGGCACTTTTCTATCACAATTGGCATTGGATCACCAAAGACAAATGGGTTCTCAACATTGTATCTTAAGGTTATAGGTTCCACTTTCACACTCTGCCAAGGTTAAAAGGAATGCCAAATTTGCCACCAAGTCAATAGGCAGAGGCTCAAAAACAAATTACAGCACTCATGGACATGAGAGCTATTCAAAAGGTACCACCACAGGAGCAAGGACAAGGATTTTACTCAAGACTCTTTCCGGTTCCCAGAAAGGACAAAGCCTGGAGGCCCATTCTGGATCTTTTTTCTCTAAACACTTACCTGGATGTTCCGAAATTCAAAATGTTGACACTACAGCAGCTTCCTCCCATGCTGGGCAAGAAAGCTTGGCTCGTGACCTTGGACCTCAAGGAGGCATACCTGCATGTCCCTATCAGACAAAACTGCAGAAGATATCTCAGATTCATAGCTGGTTCAATGCAGTATCAATTCTCTGCACTGCCCTTTGGCTTATCTACTGCGCCCAGGGTCTTCACAAAGTGCCTGGCACCAGTAATTGCATTTTGAAGACAGAAAGGAATTCAGATTTATCCGATTCAAGCAGAGAGCAAGGATATTCTTCTAAAGCATCTGATGTTTGTAAAAAAGTTATTAAGTTGCCTGGGGTACACAGTAAACGAAAAGAAATCAAAACTAGTGCCCTCACAATAGATAATATTCCTGGGTGCCAGCTTGAACACAACGGCCCAGATGGCTTATCTCACGCCAGACAAGCAAGGACAACTGACTCAATACTTTCAATTGATGGCAACAAAGACCCAACTCCCTGCAAGAAAAATTCTGCAGGCCTTGGGTTACATGGCGTCTTGCATACAACTAATTCCATATGCCAGACTGCATATGAGGAAATTACAATGGTACCTAAAAAGTGTATGGTCTCAACACTGTCAAAGTTTGGAAACAGTTATACCACTAATTCCTTGCCTTCAACAGGAGTTTCGATGGTGGGCTCAAGCTTGTCACCTCAACACGGGACAGCCTTTTACTCAACCCACAGCCAGGCAAACACTGACAACAGATGCATCGGATTATGCCTGGGGAGCACACATGGCAGGAAAATGTAATCAGGGCGAGTGGCCCGCAGAACAAAGGCATCTTCACATCAATCAAAAAGAGATGCTAGCTGTACAAAATGCCCTTATAGCTTTCAAGGACCTGCTGCATCCAGGACAACTATTACTAAAGACAGACAACACCACAGTTATGTGGTACATAAACAAGCAAGGGGGCACACACTCCTACCCCCTCTGCAGACAAGCCATGACCTTGGGGAACACAGCTATAGACTACCAAGTTCATCTGCAAGCACAATTCCTGCCAGGAGAGAAAAACGCACTGACAGACGACTTAAACCAAAACATCATGGATCCCCACGAATGGGAATTGAATCCACAAATATTCAGAATGATAACACAGAAATGGTGGAGCCCGGACATAGATCTTTTTGCATCCCCAATGAACTGCCAGCTACAGAAATTCTGCACAAGGAGTTACCATCCACAAGCATGGAAAGTGGATGCCGTCTCATTCAGCTGGAGAAACCTACAAGTATACGCTTTCCTACCTCTATCTCTCCTTCCAAAGGTACTCATAAAAGCCAGGCAAGAAGAGCCAAAGATGATCCTGATTGCACCAGACTGGCCACGCCAGCACTGGTACCCAATCTTAAAGAACTTAGCACAAGAACCACCCTGGATTTTGCCTCAAATCCCACATCTGCTGACTCAGCACAACAATCAGATACTTCACAGTCAGCTAAAGACCTTAAACTTAGCTGCATGGAAAATTCCTTAGTCAAGCAAGCAATGCCTCTCTGCAAAGCTGTTATGGATGTCATTCTGGAGGCCAGAAGGCCTAGTACCAGGAAGGCCTATTCGGATAAATGGAAGAGATTCTGTGCCTGGAACCAGGCTCACAGCCTTGACCCTCTTGTCCCAAACATTCCTCAGATACTACAATACTTAACTGAGATGCTGGACAAGGGCCTCTCCTTTTCATCCATCAAGATTCATGCCTCTGCCATTTCTGCTCATTACAACACGGATCCACCAATTTTCTCTAATCCTTTGCTAAAACAGTACCTCAGAGGGGCTAAAAACATAAGACCGCCCCGTAGAGCACCTACTCCAACTTGGGACCTCAACTTTGTTTTGGAAAAATTAACTTTACCTCCTTTTGAGCCAGCTAACACAGCAGAATTAAAATGTATCTCTTGGAAAATTGCTCTGCTACTGGCAAAAACATCAGCATGAAGAGTTTCAGAATTACAGGCACTAATGGCAGTGGAACCTTTCCTCGTTTTCCACCAGGACAGGGTGTCTTTAAGAACTAACCCTACGTTTATGCCAAAGGTGGTATCAAGTGTGGCTCTAAACCAAACTATTCACTTGCCAACTTTTTATCCAAAACCACAGAATAAAGGGGGGAGACTACTGCATTCTTTGGACATTCACAGGCAGTTACGCTTCTACTTGGACAAAACCAAAGCTTTCAGAAAATCTGAGCAATTATTGGTAGCATATGCTGCAGGAGCACAGGGAAAAGCCATTTCAAAACAGACTATTTCAAAATGGATAGGACATTGTATACGTTTCTGCTATACACACCATGGGAAACCTGTACCTAGCAGCATTACATATCACTCCACCAAGGCTACAGCCACTTCAACTGCCTACCTCAGAGGAGTACCTACCAAGGATATTTTGGAAGCAGCAACATGGAGTTCTGTGCATACCTTCACCAAGCATTACCATTTGCCTTTATACTCCAAATCCAGAGCTGGCTTCGCCACTGCTGCGCTGCAGGGCCTTATAGCCACCTCTAATGCCTTATAGAACCAGCCACCCTACCTCAGCTTTGGGGATTCCACCCAAGTGTAATGACTGAAGCAGTGTAACACGATGAACATAGTACAGTTTTGTACCCACCATAAATGTAGGTGTTCAAGTGTAAACACTGCTGCAGTCCAGGTTACCCTCCCTCCTTCCCCTCTTACTTGCTGGTACGTACCTATGTCTTCTACCCTTTACTACCTATAGGGAGTATTTGCTGGTAACTGAAAGTTGTTGTTCGCTTTTCTTATGTATACTTTACTAACAATTTGAATTGGCTACCTATTTGGGGGCACCTGACATCTGGGGCAAGAAAAGCTGAAGAAAATGGCGTCGGCTGCATCTTATATAACCCTGTCGCACTGACGTCAGGGAAGAGGCGGCGGCAACCGACGCCGGACCAAGACATTTGAACTCAGGCCGACAGGGGAACCGCCTGACGGCAGGATAACCCAAGTGTAATGACTGCAGCAGTGTTTACACTCGAACATATATATTTATGGTAGGTACGAAACTGTACTTTCTTCGTGTTTCACTGTTGCAGTCATTACATTTGGGTAATCTGCTGGCAGGTTGTCCTCAGTCAGCCTGAATAACAAAGTCTTGGGTCCTGCGTCGGTTGCTGTCTCCTCTTCCATGACGGCAGGGGTATAAAACATGCAGCCGACGCCATTTTATTCAGTCTTTCTTGCCACATGGTGCCCAAAGCAGAAGCAGTTCACAAGTGCCGGTCGGCCAACTCCTGAAATTTTCGCATTCGAGTTTCAGAACCGAAGTCTTCAACTAAAGCTAAGTACCCCATTGGGGAAACTTTTTCTTGCTCTTTACCGATATCAGTAAAAGTTAAAAATTGCATTACTTGTGGGAAGCAAATACCTCATAAGAATTTTCATTTATACTGTATTCCTTGCCTAGGCCCAGATCATAACGTGGCTTGCTGTCGGTTTTGTGCTAGATTTAACCAACGAACTATTAAGCGTTGGTATATTTTTGCTTCAAAATATTTTGGATCCAGATTTAACTACCCTGAAATGTCGTCGGTTAGCAATCCGACTACCGGAGTTCACAAAAAACTCAAAGACAAACACAGAGACAGACTGTCGAGGTCCAAAACCGATGACGAAGCTTCTCCTAAGCCAGTCGCCGGTACTCAGTGAGGCACTTTCGCAGCCCCTGATGCCCACTGACCCATGCGGAGTCCGGTATGCCACGAGATTCAGAGTATTGAACCCGCGGATGTCTCTCCCTTGGATGCTTCTGGAGCCGCTGAGCAGGCACCGGCTTCTGAGGGTGTTTTCAGACCTCAACATTTCTATGTAAAACTGACGCCAGCTTCAAAAACATCTTATAAGTCTAAAATAACGACGCATGAGCCTCGTGCTCAGGCCCCTATGCCTAAAAAACAGATGATCAAAATGGCTGAGGACTTAATTACCGTGATCAGGGGTTCCCAACCCCCGCTAAGAGGCCTAGGCAAGACATTGATTATGAATCTTCAGATCAGGTTACCATTTCTTCTGATTCCTCTTCTGATCAGGAATATTCTATTCCACCCTATGAGGATTCAGATGCAGAAGAATCCATCCCATCTGCATCTCCTCTTGAGGATTATTCTTTTGGCAAAACCTTGCATACTTTAAGGGAATATTTTCATTGTGAGAGTCAGGATTTCTCTGAATCAAAAGCATCTTATAAGTCTAAAAAAATGACGCATGAGCCTCGTGCTCAGGCCCCTATGCCTAAAAAACAGATGATCAAAATGGCTGAGGACTTAATTACCCGCACAAGTGGAAACTGGATCCACAAATCTTCAGCATGGTAACATGGAAATGGGGGAGCTCAGACATTTATCTATTTGCCTCTCCCCAAAATTATCAACTGGACAAATTCTGCACAAGGACTTGTCACAGACAAGCATGGAAGGTGGATACCCTATCCTTCAGTTGGAACAACCCATCAGTTTATGCCTTTCCCCCTCTGCCTCTTCTCTCCAAGGTCTTACTAAAGGTCAGACAGGAAAAACCAAAAAGGCTCCTAATTGCTCCAGACTGGCCTCGCCAGCACTGGTACCCAATTCTAGGGAGTATGTCTCACCTCCCTCCTTGGTACTTGCCTCAAATACCTCATCTACTATCGCAGCAGAACAATCAAATTCTGCACAATCAGCTCCAAACTATGAACCTTGCAGCATGGCTGATCATTTAATTATTCAAACAACACCTCTCAGTAAATCTGTGATGGATGTCATTTTGGAAGCCAGAAGGCCTAGTACTAGAAAATCTTATGCTGATAAATGGAAGGATTCTGTGCTTGGAACCAAGCCCAAGGATCAGACACAGCAAAACCAAATATCCCTCTGATTTTACAATACTTGACTGAGATGCTTGACACAAGGGCCTATCTTTTTCCTCAATAAAAATCCATGCCTCTGCCATCTCAGCTCATTACAACACGGAGCCTCCCATCTTTTCTCATCCTCGGCTAAAACAGTATCTTAGAGGGGCCAAAAATGTAAGGCCTCCCAGAAGATCACCAACTCCTGCATGGGACCTCACTTTTGTGCTGGAAAAGCTCACCCTTCCTCCTTTTGAACCAGCAGGTACTGTGGATATAAAATTGTTATCTTGGAAAACAGCTTTCCTTTTGGCAATCACTTCAGCAAGAAGGGTTTCAGAAATACAGGCTCTCATGGCTGTGGAGCCTTTTATTACATTTTACCCAGACAGCGTGTCCCTCAGGACCAATCCTTCCTTTATGCCTAAGGTGGTATCCAGTGTGGCACTTAACCAAACTATTCACCTGCCAACATTTTGCCCAAATCCGCAAAACAAGGTGGAGCGGATTCTGCATTCACTGGACATATACAAACAACTAAGATTCTACTTAAACAGGACCAAATCTCTAAGAAAGTCTGAGCAACTACTGGTGGCATTTGCTCCAGGATCAGAGGGGAATGTTATATCAAAGCAGACTATTTCTAAGTGGATAAGCCACTGCATTCGTTTCTGCTACTTGCACCATGGTAAACCTGTGCCCAAGGGAATCAGGTCACATTCCACCAGGGTTGCCTCTACCTCAGCAGCCTTTCTCAGAGGAGTTCCAACCAAAGACATTCTAGAAGCTGCTACTTGGAGCTCTCTTCATACCTTCACAAAGCATTATCATTTGCCTCTCTTCTCCAAATCCAGGGTAGGCTTTGCCACTGCAGTTCTGCAGGGCCTTATAGCCACTCCTATTGCTGTTTAGTTCCATCCTCCCATCCATAGCTTTGGGATTCTACCCAAATGTAATGACTGCAACAGTGAAACACGAAGAACATAGTACAGTTGTGTACACTTACCATAAATGTAGATGTTCGAGTGTATTCACTGTTGCAGTCCGGGTTACCCACCCGCCATCCCCCTTTTCTATTACTTCTCTTTCCTTCACTATATTCTAATGCCTTTGTGTTGTATTTGCTTTTAGATGAAGGTAAAGTTTATGTTGTTAACAATGCATTTTTATATATTGCTGTTTATTTTGATATATATATATATATATATATATATATATATATATATGTGTGTGTGTGTGTGTGTGTGTATATGTGCTCCCCATTTGGGGGGCACCTGACATCTGGGGCAAGAAAAACTGAATAAAATAGCGTCGGGTGCATGTTTTATACCCCTGATGACCTGACGTCATGGAAGAGGAGACAGCAACTGACGCAGGACCCAAGACTTTGTTATTCAGGCCAACTGAGGGCAACCTGCCAGCAGATTACCCAAATGTAATGACTGCAACAGTGAATACACTTGAACATCTACATTTGTGGTAAGTGTGCACAACTGTAGTTTCCCCCTCTTTTGCAGTATATCACTGCTGGAACCATGGCACCTGCTTCAGACCCCTTCCCTGCTGTCCCAGCTCCAGGGCCAGATTCTGCACCTTCAGCTTTAAACCCTGAACCTTGCAGCCTGGCTAATTCCTTGAGCTCTCCAATAGCATCCCTCAGTAAGAAGGTGCTAGATGTCATTCTGGAGGCAATGAGGCCTAGTACTAGAAAATCCTATGCTGAAAAGTGGAAAAGATACAGTTCCTGGAGCCATACTCAGGGGATGGGCACAACGGTGCCCAGCTCACCGCATATTCTTCAGTACTTAACAGAGATACTCCACAAAGGCCTTTCCTTCTCGTCAATTAAAATTCATGCCTCTGCCATTTCAGCTCATTATAATACTGAACGACCCCTCTTCTCTCACCCCCTCCTAAAGCAATTCTGCAGAGGGGCCAAAAATTTAAGACCACCCAAGACAGCCCCTATTCCAGCCTGGGACCTTAACTTTGTATTGGAAAAGCTCACTCTACCTCCTTTTTAGCCAGCTGCAACTGCAGAGTTGAAAGTCCTTTCTTGGAAAACAGCCTTCCTTCTAGCCATCACTTCAGCAAGAAGAGTGTCTGAATTACAGGCCCTCATGGCAGTGGAGCCCTTCATCATCTTCCATGCAGACAGGGTGTCCCTCAGGACCAGTCCTTCCTTTATGCCCAAGGTGGTGTCTAGTGTGGCCCTTAATCAGTCCATTCATTTGCGTACTTTTTTCCCTAATCCACAGAACAAAGGAGAATGAATACTGCACTCTTTGGACGTGCACAGACAACTTAGATTTTATTTGGACAGGACTAATCCTCTCAGGAAATCTGAACAGCTGCTAGTTGGCTTTGCTGCAGGGGCAGAGGGGAAAGCCATTTCAAAGCAAACCATTTCTAGGTGGATAGGCCATTGCATTCATTTCTGCTATAAGCACCATGGAAAACCTACCCCACAGGGGATAAGATCACATTCCACCAGGGCTGCATCTATCTCCACAGCCTTTCAGAGGTATCCCTACCAGGGACATCTTAGAAGCTGCTACCTGGAGCTCTGTACATACCTTCACCGAGCATTACTAGATGCCTATTTTTTTCTAAATCCAGAGCTGGTTTTGCAACTGCAGTCTTGTAGGGCTTAATAGCTGGCCCTAATGCTCTCTAACTTCCTCCTCCCTTCCTTAGCTTTGGGAATCAACCCAAATGTAATGACTGCAACAGTGAAACACGAACATAGTACAGTTGTGTACACATAAATGTAGATGTTTGAGTGTATTCACTGTTGCAGTCCTTTTACCCTCCCTCCAGCCCCCTGACTTCTCTTGGCTATACCTTTCTTCTTGTTTAGTGTATTACAGATTTCTGGTGTATTTGCTTTTTATTGTAGGTGTAACCTAAAATATAATTGCTTCCCATTATGGAGGCACCTGACATCTGGGGCAAGAAAAGCTGATGTAATGGCGTTGGCTGCATGTTTTATACCCCTGATGACTAGACATCAAGGAAGAAGGGACAGCATCCAATGCAGAGATCCAAGACTTTGATATTCAAACTGGCTGAGGGCTACCTGCAGGCAGTTAACCCAAATGTAATGACTGCAACAGTGAATACACTCAAACATCTACATTTATGGTAAGTGTGCACAACTGTACTGTCTCAGTGAGGCCTTTCTGTAGGATGTCTACATCACTTGGGGAGTTAATAGCTCCCAGCTTGCAGTCGTCTGCAAACTTGGTCAGCTAGATTCCCTCCATGTTGGTCTGGACTTCTGAGAAGTAGATGCCAAACAGGAGAGGACCCAGGACCAATCCCTGTGGGACTCCACTTGTGACTTATGGGCAGTCTGACTTGGAGTCTGCTACTTTCACACTGTGAGTTCTATCTGTGAGCCAGTTTGCATCCCACCTAGTGATATAGGGGTTGATGCCTAGTTTCTGTGTTTATCAATAATTCCAGAGGGGGGAATGGTATCAAAGGCCTTGGCCAGATCGAGGTAGGCTGTATGAACTGCCTTGCCCTCATCCACCTCTCTGGTGACTGACTCAAAGAAGTCCATCGGGTTGAGCAGGCATGATCTACCTTTCACAAAATCAAACTGAGTGGGATCTGGAGTTTGGATATTCCCTATATACTTTTTAATTAGGTCCACGATGATGCGCTCTTTAGCCTTACACATCAGACTTGCCAGGCAAATGAAGCAATAATTCCCAGTGTCTGTAGTCGCTCCCCGTTTATGGAGAGGGATGACTGTAGCAGTGCACTATTCTATAGGTACGAAGCCTGAGGTGAGGCTGTGATTGCACAGGGCACATAGATGTGGTGCCAGTTCACTTTGTAGTTCATGTAGAACACATCCAGGGATATTGTCGGGTCCCATGGAAGCTGTATTCTTGGCCTTGGATAATGCAGCTTTAACCTGTGCTGCAGTAATGCTGGGTGCCTGGCATTCCTCCAGTATTGTGATTGGTCCTTTTGGGGGGGGGGGGGTTTAATGTTGGCACTTAATCTGTCGGCCAGTATGTTGGCAATATCTGTTGGCTCAGTATAGGAGGTCAAAAATAGAAATAACCAACTCCAATGCAGGAATCCACTCAAACAGAAAAAGACATCAACCACTGTGCAGGTGGAAAACGACAATAAGGCACAGACCAGGAACTTAATGCAGATAATTTTAATCCAACAAAGCACACCGACTGAGCACTTTCACCAGACAAACTGGCTTCATCAGAGTCATACAAAGCACACCCAGCAAGGTTTCTCTTAAATAAGATTAATTAATTAATTAATTAATTAATTAATTAATTAATTAATTAAGAGAAACCTTGCTGGGTGTGTTTTGTATGACTCTGATGAAGCCAGTTTTTCTGGTGAAAGCGCTCAGTCGGTGTGCTCAGTATAGGAGGTGCCATTTTGCAGTAACTCAGAGCAAACCTGGGTATTGCCGTCAAGATTCTTTATATAACTATAGAAGGCTTTCTGGTTGTTTTTAATGTCTGCTGCAATTCTGCCTTCATAGCTGGCTTTAGAGGTTTTAATGCGGGATCTCAACTTTTTGTTGAGGCTAATAAGGGAGTTTTTCCAGTCTTGGGACTTCACCTTTTTTTACAACAGTTTCTTCCTTCTATTGTAGATTTTTTTAATGGCAGGGGACCACCGCATTGTTTTCCTTTTTGGAGGAGAGTGTATTGTTTCTGTTGGGTATGGCTAGTTCCTTGCATTTATGTACGTGTTTGTACAGTGCATTGGTGTATGATTTGGCAGTCATGCATCTATTTTCCATTGACATGGGTGCTGTGAAGTTAGCCACCTCTGTTTTTAGGAGCCCAAAGTCAGCTTTGAAGAAGTTTTTCATGATGGTTACCTTTGCGGGGGGGGTGATGTGGATTTCCATGGTGATTAGTTTGTGGTCGGATCTAACCAGGGAGGAACTGACTGTTGGTGTAGAGCAATGGTTGCCCATGTTAGTAATAACCAGGTCAAGGATGTTGCTTCCTCTAGTGGGAGTAAGAATGAGCTAGTCCAAGGCTTTGGAATTGATGAATTCCAGAAAGCGTTGGGTCAGTGTACTGATGCATGAGTAGTTTTCCTAGTTGATGGAGGGGTAGTTGAAGTTACCTAGTATGAGAGTTTTGGGTTGGACCCTAATAGTTTCCAGGGTGCTTAGGAACGTGAAGTGAGAGTTTTGGGAAATGGTTGGGGACCTATAGCAGGCTACTACCTGAATTGCCGTCTTACCCAATGTTAGTTATACCTGAATCATCTCAGATGCACTATGGTGGGCTACTAGTCTAGAGATGTGCATATCCTGTATGAATATGGAGACACCACCGCATTTGGAGCTTCGGTCCATGTTCTGGGGCCGAAAGGTGTGGAATGAGTTTTAGCCTAGTAACGCAGGGGTGCTTTCTGCTGCTTTAAACCAGGTATCCGTCACAGCACAGATGTTGATGTTCTCCAATTTGAGAAGTGTTTCCAAGAAGTGCATCTTGAGATTTAGACTTCTAGCGTTGATCAGCATCACCCTTAGATTGCATTTATTTATAGCTATTGCGGTGGTAATTTGGTCTTTGGAATATTGCCTAAAAAAGGCACTATAGGGGTGGCAAGAGCCTTAGCCAGTTTCCGGAAACCCAGGGTTGACAGATGCAGGCCATCTCTGGTGAAGCATCGAGGTCTGTCAGTCATGTCATCCCAAGCAGACAGATACTGGATCCCCTTAGAATGACACCAGAAACTTAGCCAATTGTTAGTCAGTCATTTTCTGCTTGTACTATGGTATCATTCTGGGCGATGGTAGGGTGCTGCTCAAGACTAGGGTCATATGTGCTTGGGCCACATAATCCGAGAGCTCCTCCATGTCTCTTTTCATGTAGTCCAGGGAGGAGCATCTCAGGTCATTCACATCCGCATGGACAGTGACAGAGTCATACTTGCACTTGTTGTGATCTGAGTAGTGTGTTATGTGTTGGATTCTAGCACCTGATAGACATCTGCCTGTTACCTTCTCCTTATTCATCCGAGTGAGTGGGACATCAGTGTGCCTCACTATTGAGTCACCGATGATTAGTGTATTGGGCAAGCTGTTTTGCCTTAGGGGCTTAGGTTGAGGGGCACACTGTGTAGGTGAGCTGTGTGTCTTGTGGTTTGTGCTGTGTTGTGGTGGTCGAGTTCATTTCTGTCTTGGAAATCTCTGCTGCTTGGGTAGATTTGTATTGAGAGCCTCCATGAAGGTGGGAGTGTGGTTTGTGTGTTTATGTGAGAGCTGTGATGGTGGGTGTTCTGGAGTGCTATGTGTTGCATGTGGTGTGGTGCAGAGATTGACCTTCTCCTCTCCTCTTGACCAGCTATTCCAGTCTTGGCTTGAGATTGCATGGCTTCCAATTTGGATATATAAGTGCATTTCTCACAAGTCTGAGTGTTGGGAGGTAAGAGGAGAGGGTTGTCTGTGTACATGAGGCAGTTGCTACACTCCCTCAGAATGCCGAGGTTCACCAGGTTAATAGGAGAAAGCACAGGGGAACTGACCTTTAGACATGCCAGTAGGGACGGTCATTATTACTAAGTACTGGAGCTATTTTTTATATAGTCCTTTTACGTAAAACAAACAAATACTGGAGAAGCAAAAAACAAACCAAAATGAAAACAAAAATGCAGAAAGGTAGCAGTCTGGCGATACAAATCCACGAAATGTGAAGAGGTTTAAACAAGCAGTGAAACTTTTTTTAAAAAGGTTTAGAGGAAGTGTTAAAATTACATCACTTCCTATTGAGAACCTCATGACAACACGCTCATACTAAAAAGTTACTAAAAGCGCTCCAAAACATTAAACGGACGCAAAGTTAGTTTAATAAAATACCATTTTCGCTGCTTAGAAAAATCTGCAGCTTCTTCACAAGAAACTCCGTTAAAACAAAAAACCAAAACTTTTTTTAAAAGTTTAGAGGAAGTGTGGGAAGTACATCACTTCCTGTTGAAATCCTAATGGCAACACGCTCATACAAAAACATTGCTAGATGAGCTCCAAGGATTAAAATGTGTAAAAATTGGCTAAATATTATAAAACAGGAACCAATACTAAATAAAATGGCAAGTTTAAAGCAAAAGGTAGAAAGAGGTAAAAAATGAAAAAGATGTAAAAAGGTATGAAGAGATATAAAAAGATGAAAAAACGAAAAAAGGGGATGGAAGTGCAGGGGGGGGCGGTAGAGAGGGGAGGAAGAGGGGAGGGAGGGGAAAGGGGGTGAAGGGGGTGTGGAGGGGAGGGAAGGAAAGAAGGGGAACGAGGAGGGGAGGGAAGGAGGGAAAAAAAGGGGAGAAGGGGGGGAGGAATGGGGGATTTGGGGGGGAGGGGAAAGAGGGGGAGGGGAGAACAGGAGAAAAGGGAGAAACGGCAGAATCAATACATTTATCTAGTGTAACTCCTCATTTTTAGAACTGCTGAGATATTGCAGTTCTCATTCAACCCTGGGTTATTAAATGCATTGAGTGTTATTTGCCATTGAAGTTCTTTTAATTCTAATAGACATGGGGTAGGGGCTCCCCTAATATTATTGGGTAAATGGTCGATGCCCATAAAGGAAAATTTATGGCCGGGGTTGCTTTCTGTATGTTTGGCCAGTGTGTTATCCAGTTTATAATTCTTCATAGCATAAATATGCTGGTAGATACGCTGCTTCAATTTCCTGTCAGTCTTGCCAATGTAGAATGCAGAACAGCATTCACATTGGGCTAGATACACGACAGACCGGGTGTCACAGTTAATTCTATGTTTGATAAAATATTTCCTCCTGTTGACTTGAAACGAGCTTCCAGCTTTGATCACATTACAATAATTGCAAGCCCCACAAGTAAAGCATCCCTTGTTCCTAGTGAAATCCATATTCAAGGGGTTGCTTTGTAACAGCTCTTTGAGGTTTTTACCTCTTCTGAAAACAAACTTTGGAACTGCACCCAATTTTTCAGATAGATATAGATCGCTGCTTATGAAATACCAATTTTTCCAAATAATGTCAGTAACTTTCTTGGAGTCATTATTGAAGGTAGTTATAAAACTGGTAGTAAAGTTACTTTTGTCTTGGAAGGTGACAGTTGTAGAAGCAGAACAATCTACATCGATAGGAGAGGTAGAAGAAATTGCACTCGAAATTCCAGATGCATTGTTGGCCAAAATAGTCTTGGATTCGTCTAGTAGGGGTTTAAAAAACCTGTTGCTCTCTTACTTTCAATCTCAAGAATAATATCATCCAGAAGTAGCCCAGGATATCCTCTGCTGGAAAATTGGTTCTTGAGAAATTGAACCTCTTTTTGAAATGATTCGGATGTGTTGCACATCCGTGCAGCCCGTACTAGCTGGCCTTTTACTATTCCACGTTTTTGCTTATAAGGGTGCAGACTGGTGAAGTGGAGCATTGAATTACAGTAGGTCGCTTTCTGAAAAACTGAGGACAAGTATCTTTTTCCTGTTCGATCTTTTTTAATTTCCACATCAAGGTAGTCAATAACTTCGGTAGAAAAATGATAAGTGAATTTCAAGAATGGAGTTGTTTGATTCATGTGCTCAACAAAGGTGGTAGCCTCATGGGAATCACCATTAAAGAGGATGAAGATGTCATCTAAGTAGCGTGTATATAATCGTATCTGTTTCTTGAATGTAGAGTCAGAAAAGAGAAATTTACTTTCCCAATAAAACATAAACAAATTAGCCACGCTAGCCCCACAAGGAGATCCCATTGCCACCCCTTGTTTTTGAAGGTAGATCTGGTTGTTAAACATGAAGAAATTGGAACTTAAAACAAGGTCCAATAACTCGGTGACAATTCTAATTTCGTTAGAAGTAGCCCTCAGTTCGAGTAATTTCAGCTCTAACCATTCTACAGCTTCTTGATGTGGAATTGAAGTATATACATCCACAACGTCGATGGTTAAAAAGTTGTTGGAATCCTCAAAAATCATACTGTTGATGTTACTTAAAAAAGACCAAGAATCTTTGCAGATAGTAGGAATTTCTTTGATGTATTTTGACAATATTTCATCAATTAACTTGGCTGATGGATATGTCATAGATAGCCTACCGTCCACCAAGGCCCTCATGGGAGGATTTGCAAGGTTTTTGTGTATTTTCGGAATTCCGAACATGACTGGCACTTTGGGGAAGGTGATGTCTAAGTAACTGTAAAGGTCCAGATCAATGATTGCTGAGAGGAAGAGATCTCTCAAATAACCTCTCATCCTTTTATATGCCAAGTTCATTTCATTGAGAGAGGAAACGGAGTATGCAGGCGAGTCTAAAACAATGAGCATCTTCTCTATATACATATTGTTTTCAAAAACTACTAGGCCTCCTCCCTTATCAGGCTTAATTAAGCGGATAGATAAGGTTTTCAAATCGGAGAGGGCCATTCTCTGGTCCTTGGAAACATTTGATCTGTGGGAATGGCTGAGGGATCCACCTTGACTCCTCAAGTTCCTCAAGTCAATTTCACAGATAGATTCAAAGGTGCGTAACCCTGCATGTAACGGTGGATTGAAGATGCTCGAAAGTTTTAAAGTAGAAGAATTAACATAGTTGTTGTTATTAAAAAGCAGATTCAGATTCAATTTTCTCACAAAACATTTCAGGTCGATGATGGTTTGAGTTAAATTAAAGGACGTACTTGGGACAAAGGTGTTCCCTCTAACCAATAATTCAATAATCTCTGGTTGTAAGTCAATTTGGGAGAAGTTATAAATTTTAAAATCCCCCTTGAGATTAGTGAGAATTAGTGGGCCAATTTCATGTTCAATAGGTAGGTCTTCTGTTCCTATCAAGTCAGAGTTTGATGTGTCACTCAGTTGTTGCGTGACCTGTTCCTGGTCTGGTAGGTCCGAGCTGGAAGAGGTCCTAAAAAACGGTTGTCACCGTTATCCAAATTGGTGTTATTATTCCTTTGAAAGTCTGCTCTGTTATTACCATTGTTTTTGTTTCTATTTCTGTTATTGTTTCCTTTAATTCTATTACTTCTGCGGGGTTCACTTTGATAAAGTGTCCCAGTTTCTGCATGATTACCCGCGTTTCCATCTCCATTGCTATCATTACTGTCCTCACTGTCGATCAGTGTTTCTGACCCGGTGTTAAATTCTCGGGCTGGTGGTTGTTGTAGTTTGGGATAGGCTTTACGCTGCTGGTATGCTGTTCTGTCCCTAGTTAATTTCTTAATTTTGTTTTGTTTTAATTTAGTTATTAAACCATCGATGCTGTTAAATATGCGATTGTAGTCGAACTTGTATCTCAAAAAGTCAGTATCAATTTTGATTAAGTCATCCAAAAGGTTAATTTCTTCAGTAACTTTGTGGATATTCAAAGTATAATGCTTGACCAAAAGTTCTAGAAGCTGTAACCCTTGTGCTTCAAAAAGGCCCATGAGGTCATTGTAAAAATCCTCAGACCCTTGAATTAAACCTGAAGGTGAAAAAGTAGAACGTAAGCCCTTAGGAATAATGTGTTCTTTGATGCACTGTTGGAAGTAAGAAACTTCAAGTTGGAGTTTCTTAAGCTTCAAAAGTTTATTATCCAATTTCTTTAGGTTATCAGTAATGGAATTAATTGTTGAAGCATTGTCAAGTGCCCCAGTAGCCGGTAGTTCCAGATTCGGCGCTCCAGTAAAGGAAAAAGCGTCCAAGTTAGAAATCCATTCGGACATTACAGGAACTCCTATAAGCCTCTGGTTGCCGAGATTCTGCTGTGGTGTAGGATTCGGGTTAGTCCTGAACCTGACAGTGTCAGGATTATTCATTAGTGCGCTGCCAGTCCCTTCATTACCAGATCCACTAGCAGCGGGGGGTTGTCCATTAGGAATAGAATCTCCCAAGCTAATCGCTGGAGAGAAAAAGCCATTGTTATCCAAGTGAGCATCATTGCTACGGAGCCCTATTCCAAAAGTTTGAGGGGGCCGTAGGTTGTTGTTACTCTCAATAGCGTCCATTCGTGCATATATGAGGTCCAGTCTCTGTGTCAAAGCCGCTAACAGGGGAGCGACATCTAAGTCCTTACCAGGACTCTTGTTTGAAGTGCCAAACAGAATCGGAGTATCAGGACTGCTACACCCTTCTGATGCCATACGTAAAACAAACAAATACTGGAGAAGCAAAAAACAAACCAAAATGAAAACAAAAATGCAGAAAGGTAGCAGTCTGGCGATACAAATCCACGAAATGTGAAGAGGTTTAAACAAGCAGTGAAACTTTTTTTAAAAAGGTTTAGAGGAAGTGTTAAAATTACATCACTTCCTATTGAGAACCTCATGACAACACGCTCATACTAAAAAGTTACTAAAAGCGCTCCAAAACATTAAGCGCAGTTAGTTTAATAAAATACCATTTTCGCTGCTTAGAAAAATCTGCAGCTTCTTCACAAGAAACTCCGTTAAAACAAAAAACCAAAACTTTTTTTAAAAGTTTAGAGGAAGTGTGGGAAGTACATCACTTCCTGTTGAAATCCTAATGGCAACACGCTCATACAAAAACATTGCTAGATGAGCTCCAAGGATTAAAATGTGTAAAAAATGGCTAAATATTATAAAACAGGAACCAATACTAAATAAAATGGCAAATTTAAAGCAAAAGGTAGAAAGAGGTAAAAAATGAAAAAGATGTAAAAAGGTATGAAGAGATATAAAAAGATGAAAAAATGAAAAAAGGGGATGGAAGTGCAGGGGCGTTAGAGGGAGGAAGAGTGGGGGAGGGAAAGGGGGTGAAGGGGTGGGGAGGGTGTGGGGGTGGTGAAGGGGGTATGTGGAGGGGTGGAGGGAAGGAAAGAAGGGGAAAGAGGAGGGGGGAGGGAAGGAGGGAAAAAAGGGGGAGAAGGGGGGGCGGGGAGGGAATGGGGGGGAAAGGGGAAAGAGGGGGAGGGGAGAACAGGAGAAAAGGGAGAAACGGAGGAATCAATACATTTATCTAGTGTAACTCCTCATTTTTAGAACTTCTGAGAAGTAGATGCCAAACAGGAGAGGACCCAGGACCAATCCCTGTGGGACTCCACTTGTGACTTATGGGCAGTCTGACTTGGAGTCTGCTACTTTCACACTGTGAGTTCTATCTGTGAGCCAGTTTGCATCCCACCTAGTGATATAGGGGTTGATGCCTAGTTTCTGTGTTTATCAATAATTCCTGAGTGGGGAATGGTATCAGAGGCCTTGGCCAGATCGAGGTAGGCTGTATGAACTGCCTTGCCCTCATCCACTTCTCTGGTGACTGACTCAAAGAAGTCCACCGGGTTGAGCAGGCATGATCTACCTTTCACAAAATCAAACTGAGTGGGATCTGGAGTTTGGATATTCCCTATATACTTTTTAATTAGGTCCACGATGATGCGCTCTTTAGCCTTACACATCAGACTTGCCAGGCAAATGAAGCAATAATTCCCAGTGTCTGTAGTCGCTCCCCGTTTATGGAGAGGGATGACTGTAGCAGTGCACTGTTCTATAGGTACGAAGCCTGAGGTGAGGCTGTGATTGCACAGGGCACATAGATGTGGTGCCAGTTCACTTTGTAGTTCATGTAGAACACATCCAGGGATATTGTCGGGTCCCATGGAAGCTGTATTCTTGGCCTTGGATAATGCAGCTTTAACCTGTGCTGCAGTAATGCTGGGTGCCTGGCATTCCTCCAGTATTGTGATTGGTCCTTTTGGGGGGGGGGGGGTTTAATGTTGGCACTTAATCTGTCGGCCAGTATGTTGGCAATATCTGTTGGCTCAGTATAGGAGGTCAAAATAGAAATAACCAACTCCAATGCAGGAATCCACTCAAACAGAAAAAGACATCAACCACTGTGCAGGTGGAAAACGACAATAAGGCACAGACCAGGAACTTAATGCAGATAATTTTAATCCAACAAAGCACACCGACTGAGCACTTTCACCAGACAAACTGGCTTCATCAGAGTTATACAAAGCACACCCAGCAAGGTTTCTCTTAAATAAGATTAATTAATTAATTAATTAATTAATTAATTAATTAATTAACAGAAACCTTGCTGGGTGTGTTTTGTATGACTCTGATGAAGCCAGTTTTTCTGGTGAAAGTGCTCAGTCGGTGTGCTCAGTATAGGAGGTGCCATTTTGCAGTAACTCAGAGCAAACCTGGGTATTGCCGTCAAGATTCTTGATATAACTATAGAAGGCTTTCTGGTTGTTTTTAATGTCTGCTGCAATTCTGCCTTCATAGCTGGCTTTAGAGGTTTTAATGCGGGATCTCAACTTTTTGTTGAGGCTAATAAGGGAGTTTTTCCAGTCTTGGGACTTCACCTTTTTTTGCAACAGTTTCTTCCTTCTATTGTAGAGTTTGTTAATGGCAGGGGACCACCGCATTGTTTTCCTTTTTGGAGGAGAGTGTATTGTTTCTGTTGGGTATGGCTAGTTCCTTGCATTTATGTACGTGTTTGTACAGTGCATTGGTGTATGATTTGGCAGTCATGCATCTATTTTCCATTGACATGGGTGCTGTGAAGTTAGCCACCTCAGTTTTTAGGAGCCCAAAGTCAGCTTTGAAGAAGTTTTTCATGATGGTTACCTTTGCGGGGGGGGTGATGTGGATTTCCATGGTGATTAGTTTGTGGTCGGATCTAACCAGGGAGGAACTGACTGTTGGTGTAGAGCAATGGTTGCCCATGTTAGTAATAACCAGGTCAAGGATGTTGCTTCCTCTAGTGGGAGTAAGAATGAGCTAGTCCAAGGCTTTGGAATTGATGAATTCCAGAAAGCGTTGGGTCAGTGTACTGATGCATGAGTAGTTTTCCTAGTTGATGGAGGGGTAGTTGAAGTTACCTAGTATGAGAGTTTTGGGTTGGACCCTAATAGTTTCCAGGGTGCTTAGGAACGTGAAGTGAGAGTTTTGGGAAATGGTTGGGGACCTATAGCAGGCTACTACCTGAATTGCCGTCTTACCCAATGTTAGTTATACCTGAATCATCTCAGATGCACTATGGTGGGCTACTAGTCTAGAGATGTGCATATCCTGTATGAATATGGAGACACCACCGCATTTGGAGCTTCGGTCCATGTTCTGGGGCCGAAAGGTGTGGAATGAGTTTTAGCCTAGTAGCAGGGGTGCTTTCTGCTGCTTTAAACCAGGTATCCGTCACAGCACAGATGTTGATGTTCTCCAATTTGAGAAGTGTTTCCAGGAAGTGCATCTTGAGATTTAGACTTCTAGCGTTGATCAGCATCACCCTTAGATTGCATTTATTTATAGCTATTGCGGTGGTAATTTGGTCTTTGGAATATTGCCTAAAAAAGGCACTATAGGGGTGGCAAGAGCCTTAGCCAGTTTCCGGAAACCCAGGGTTGACAGATGCAGGCCATCTCTGGTGAAGCATCGAGGTCTGTCAGTCATGTCATCCCAAGCAGACAGATACTGGATCCCCTTAGAATGATACCAGAAACTTAGCCAATTGTTAGTCAGTCATTTTCTGCTTGTACTATGGTATCATTCTGGGCGATGGTAGGGTGCTGCTCGAGACTAGGGTCATATGTGCTTGGGCCACATAATCCGAGAGCTCCTCCATGTCTCTTTTCATGTAGTCCAGGGAGGAGCATCTCAGGTCATTCACATCCGCATGGACAGTGACAGAGTCATACTTGTACTTGTTGTGATCTGAGTAGTGTGTTATGTGTTGGATTCTTGCACCTGATAGACATCTGCCTGTTACCTTCTCCTTATTCAACCGAGTGAGTGGGACATCAGTGTGCCTCACTATTGAGTCACCGATGATTAGTGTATTGGGCAAGCTGTTTTGCCTTAGGGGCTTAGGTTGAGGGGCACACTGTGTAGGTGAGCTGTGTGTCTTGTGGTTTGTGCTGTGTTGTGGTGGTCGAGTTCATTTCTGTCTTGGAAATCTCTGCTGCTTGGGTAGATTTGTATTGAGAGCCTCCATGAAGGTGGGAGTGTGGTTTGTGTGTTTATGTGAGAGCTGTGATGGTGGGTGTTCTGGAGGGCTATGTGTTGCATGTGGTGTGGTGCAGAGATTGACCTTCTCCTCTCCTCTTGACCAGCTATTCCAGTCTTGGCTTGAGAGTGCATGGCTTCCAATTTGGATATATAAGTGCATCTCTCACAAGTCTGAGTGTTGGGAGGTAAGAGGAGAGGGTTGTCTGTGTACATGAGGCAGTTGCTACACTCCCTCAGAATGCCGAGGTTCACCAGGTTAATAGGAGAAAGCACAGGGGAACTGACCTTTAGACATGCCAGTAGGGACGGTCATTATTACTAAGTACTGGAGCTATTTCTTTATATAGTCCTTTTACAGTAAAAATGTCACTCAAGGTGTCTGAGTCTGTACAGTGCAGTGCCAAGCACTTGAGGGGAAACTAATATGTAGACCCTGAAAATTTAAGGATGATGTATTTAGGCAGATATTTTGAAGTATGAAAGAAATCAAGCAGTACTTGCTGAAAAATAAAGAATTAGCTTGTCAAGAATGACAAAAAGAGGGGAGTCGCATGAATGGCTGCTGCCTGGCTACTATTAATGCTGGTAACAGCACAGCTTCACTCTGTTGGGATACAATAGTCCTTTGCTTCTTCTCTCACCAGAAGCAAAATGTTAGCAACAGTTCCAAGAAGAGAAGCAGGCCATGGCCTGTTTGGTGATCCACGGTCTTGTCCCAGATGATGCAAGGGGTTTGCAGGCTTTTAGCCTTTTTCTGGTAGATGCCTCGAATAATAACCAGACCAGTCAGGTACGTTAAGCACAGACACTCTCCAACCATAACGTTTGCACAATCCCCAGTGTAACAGTCTTGCCACTTTGTTGTGCCTTTTGGTATACAGTCCTTCTGCCATTAGTATGTCACAACCAGCAACGAGGTGTGCGACTGTTTCCAGTTCAGTTTTACAAAACCTACATTTGTCTTTTTTTCCCACATGTTCAGTAGACTTTTGAAGCAGCGTGTACATAGCCCACTATCTTGAGCCACCAGTATTAAAATTCATCTCTTGGTTTGAATTCACCTCTCCTTGACCATTCCTATGTTCGTTTCTGATCAACACGAGGTTCTTCCAGAAGTTTTCTATACTTGCAACTCTGTTTATGCGTTTTCCACATTTCTTGCCTTCACTGTAACACTGATAATGGTGCAGGAGATGTAGAGCATTTGCTGTAGGGAATTACTCATTCAGCTGTTACTTTGGATACTGGGAGGAACCTTAAAAGACTGCTTACTAGTAATGAATTGGGTATAGCCCTGAAGACCTCAGTATTGGAAAGGCCTTTGTCAGAGATGGTGTCTTCACAGAGAAATGCAAGAAGTTTGATGAAACAGAACATTTTAAACTTTTGGAGGTGATGAATTAGTGGAAGTTCAGCATTCTGCCCCCCCCCCCCCTTCCTACCATAGAGTTATTCTGTAGCAACAGTACTTATGAAACTGTTCGAGGACAGTCTGGCTTCTAACATACGTAGTTATTTATTTTTATTTTATGAGTCATTCATTACAGACCCATATCTCTGTTGAATACAGACTGTAAGTTGTACGTGAACATGTGGGCATCCCAAATTAGGCAGTTTGTGGGGGGATCTGATAGGCTGGGATCAGGTGGTATTTACTTCAGGATGGCAGGGAAGGATAACATGATGATTTATTTTATATGTTAATTTATTTTAGATATCACACATTACATGCATTGTGCAAGCCTTATGTAGGGTGCACTGGAACAGTGTCTCAGTGGCTGGCTCTCCATCTTACTAATTATTAAATGAAAAGAAGATTATTACTTATTATATATCCAATCCAGCCCAGAACTTAATGGTCATTTCCTTTTTATTCACATCTCTCAAACTTTTATCAAATCCATTTCTTGTTCAACCATTTTCTTTTCCTTAAGGCTGAGCAAATCTTTATAATTTCCTAACAATCAGCCCTTAGGCTCATCTTTCCCAATTGTCCTTGTTGTTTTAGTGTAGCTCCCCTCTGGTTCCATTTCTTTATCCATTTGTTAAGTCCTTGCTGTAACTTGATCCCATACTCTCCATTTATTTTTAAAAAATTTGTTTTTATTCTCATATTTTACTCTCAATTCTACTCCCTTAATTTCCTATAAAAATACTGTACGCTCACTTATCTTAGCTTCATCTTCAGTTTTCCATTTTCTTAGTTATAACTATTTGCTAATAAAATTAATTCCATTGTCTTTGTGGGTCTTGGTTCTTCCCCAACTTAAATAATGATTTAACTGCTGTATTTGCCATTTATATCCCAGCAATTTCTGAATTAGACTCTTTAAATCACTCTTAAACTTGACTAACTTGAAGTAGCTCCCAAAAAAAAGTGTATGTATATATCACTTCACAATGCCGAAATCCCAAAAGATCGAATTTCATATGACGAGACCATATGATCGAACTTTTGGAATCTCAACATTGTGATCGGAGATCTGCATACAGCGTGGAATGGGAGATTTCCCTTTTCCTCACTGTAGTGTGTTCTTGGAGTTGGAATATTTAGGTAGTGGGGGCAAGCACTTCACAGTTCTCTTCCCACTGGAACAATTGTGATTCAGTCAGACAACATGTCTGTAGTGTGGTACATAAACAAGCAAGGGGGAACCAAATCTTACCCACTTTGTCGAGAGGCTCTAAGAGTATGGAAATGGGCAATGGACACTCAACGCTTTCTGGTAGCAACGTACAACGTACATTCCAGGGAAGTCCAGTGTGATAGCAGACAAAGTGAGTTGAGCAATTCTGATGCCTCACGAGTGGTCCTTGAATACAGAAGTTGCGGAAGAGATTTTCCAAAAATGGGGCCAGCCTTGCTGCATTCTCCACGTACATGAGCACCAAATGCAGCGACTACTTTGCCCTCATTCCCATCCGGGGATGTCACCCAGGGATGCTCTGATCCACAATTGGCCTCCGGAAATGCTTTATGCTTTTCCACCCTTTCCTCTCATACCAAAAGTGATTCAGAACGCAAAACTGTTTGAGTACCCTGATCCTTATTGCTCCTTACTGGCCTCGCCAAGACTGGTTCCCCTTGCTGTGGCCCTGTCTCTTGGAGGAACCATGGATTTTGAAACCATTTCCAGACCTCCTGATTCATCAATCAGGACAGTTCCATCCTACCATCCAAACCCTGAAATTGACAGCATGGCTGCTCCATTTCCAAGAATAGCCAGGTGTATTTCCCTTTCTCCTACAGTTAAAGACATCCTGATTTCTTCACACAAACCTTTCACCAGGAAATTATATTCAGTAAATGGAAAAGGTGTTCCATTTGGGCAGCTAGCCAAGGCATAGATCTATACTCAGCTCCCATAGAGTCTATCTTGTCCTTCCTTGCATCTATTTTTCAAGAAGGAGCTGCAGCTGCTACCATTAGAGTTCTGTTAGCTGCCATCTCTAATTATCATTTTGGGAACATGGGATATCCAGTTATGTCCCACTGTTTATGCAAAACCTTTTTGAAAGGAGTCCTCCTTCTCAGACCTCCAGTCAGGCAACCCTCGGAGCCCTAGGACTTGAACTTAGTTCTGATCTCATTGATTTCCCCACCTTTTGAACCATCTTTTTCATCTGACTTGGAATTGTTGTCCTGGAAGACATTGTTCTTCGTTGCTATAACATCTGCTAGGAAGGTTTCAGAATTGCAAGCCCTCACCATTCGACCTTCTTATATTATATTCCACAAGGATAAAGTCTCCCTCAGAACTAATCCTTCCTTTCTCCCTAAGGTATGTTCAGAACATAATCTAAACACAGCTATTGAATTACCAGTATTCTTCCCAAATTACAGTAACAAATCAGAATACAGACTACACCAACTGGATGTCCACAGAATTCTCCAATTTTACCTGCACAGGACTAATGATTTTCAAAAATCGGACCAATTATTTGTTTCCTTCTCAGACAAAAACAAAGACTTGCCCGTCTCCAAGGTCACTTTGTCTAAATGGCATTCAGACTGCATCTCATTTGCTTACAAAACTGCTTCGAAACAACTATCTGCTAAAGTAAAAGCCATTCAACCAGGGCAGTATCAACTTCATATGCCTTTAGATCAAAACTCCCAATTGATAACATTTGTGCAGCAGCTACTTAGGCAAGACCTCATACGTTTGTCACTCATTACAAATTGGATTTGGCTTCCCGGGACAGGTCATCCTTTGGGTCCACTGTGCTGAAGAGTCTCTTTGCCTGAGCCACCCGGGATCAATGTGCTAGGAACGCTGTCCCACCCAGCAAGAATTACAGTGAGATAGGACTGCATAACAAAAAGAAGTTATGTACTTACCATAATGTTACATGTTTGTAGTCCATCTCGCCTACATTCTTGCGTCCCACCCTCCTTCCCCCTTCCTGTATCCTGGAGGAACTGGTGAACTTTTGATTATGCTGTCTGACCTTGTTGTAGTTGTCCACCCACATGGCATTGATAGTAATATAAAGTATTCTGTTTTGTATGTGCATAGTTATTGATAGTTTGTTACTATTATGTATGCAGTTACTTTCATGCAAACAAGATCTGGGGAATTGCTGTGATGCATCATGGGATAGGGGCTAGCCTCAAGCCAGTAAAACCTCTCGAGCTTTAGTATTGGCTGAGTCAGAGCCAAGAATCTGGCTAAAGCTCTTTCCACCCCTATAGTGCCTTTTTTAGGCAAGGTTCAAAGGATAAAACCACCACCGTAACAGATACAAGCATGCAAAATCTGAAGATAATACTACTCAATGCTAGAAGTCTAAATCTCAAAATGCACTCTCTCGAGGCACTCTTAAAAATGGAGAACATCGATATCTGTGCAGTAACTGAGACCTGGTTCAAGGCTCCAGGGGGCACCCCTGCAATACCAGGCTACAACTCTCACCACACTTTTCGGCCACAAAACCAAGACCGAAACACTAAAGGTGGAGGAGTGTCCATATTCACGAAAGATATTCACACCTCCAGGCTAGTTGCCCAACACAATGCATCTGAAATTCTCCAGGTGCAACTAACACTAGGTAAGACTGAAATCCAAATTGTAGTTTGCTGCAGATCCCCCACCATGCCCCAAGATTCTCTCTACACCTTTCTAAACATACTGGAAAATATTAAGATACAACCAAACACCCTAATACTGGGTGATTTCAACTACCCTGCCATTATCCGGCAAAACTACTCAGGTACCAACTCCTTTTTCCAGCGGTTCTTGGAATTCATAAATTCCAATGCCCTGGATCAACTAATCCATTGTCCCACCAGGGGCTCCAATATCCTAGACTTGGTCATTACCAACATGGGAGATAGATGCTCCACACCAGTGGTCACCCCCTTATTGGTCAGGTCTGATCATAAGCAAATCACCCTTGACATCCACATCCCACCCCCACCTGCTAGTAAGGAAACCTCCTTAAAAAACTTCTCCAAAGCCAACTTCTTGCTGCTGAAGTCAGAAGTGACAAACTTCACGACACCCATGCAGATGGGATCTGAAAGTTCGACTGCAGAGTCCTACACTAAGGCACTGTACGAGCACATCCACTCGTGCATGAATCGTGCCATCCCAAATAGAACCAAGATGCTCTTCTCCGAAAAAAGGAAGCCAATCTGGTGGTCCCCTGCTATAAACAAACTATACAACAGAAGGAAGAAACTGTTGCAGAAAAGAGGAAAATCCCAGGATGCAAAAATCTCCCTCACCAGCCTCAGTAAGAAGCTGAGATCCCTCATAAAATCCTCAAAAGCTAGTTACGAAAATAAAATTGCCAAAGATTCCAAAGACAGCCGCAAGACATTCTATAGTTATGTCAAGATTCTAAATGGCAATGCTCAGATCTGCTCTGAGCTACAGCAGAATGGCATTAAATATACTGATCCCAAGGATATTGCCAGTATCCTGGCAGATCGATATAGTGCCAACTTCACCCCCTCTCACCCCCTAAAGGGCCCATCTCAATACCAAAGGATTGCCAAATTCTGGTAATCACGGCCACACAGGTAGAATCCGCACTCTCCAAAGCTAAGAATACAGCATCCATGGAACCATATGACATCCCAGGCTGTGCACTACGTGACCTACAAAATGAACTGGCACCTCACTAAGTGTCATGTTTAATCATAGCCTCACCTCAGGCTTCGTGCCCACTGAGTGGCGCACAGCTACAGTTATCCCACTCCTCAAGGGGGGATCCACCTTGGATCCTGGGAACTACTATCCCATCAGTCTGACAAGCCTGGTCTGCAAGGGCATGGAACGCATTATCATGGAACTTATAAACAAAGACATTGGCAACCGTCAAACACTGGACCCCACCCAGTTTGGGTTTGTGAAGGGCCGATCTTGTCTCCTGAATCTGATTGACTTCTTTGAATCCAGAGCTGTGGACGAGGGTAAGGCAGTCCACACAGCCTATCTGGACCTTGCCAAGGCCTTCGACACCATCCCCCACTCTGGAATTATAGATAAACTTACTAAGCTGGGCATAAATCCCTACATCACTTGATGGGTTGCCAACTGGCTTACTGACAGAACCCAGACTGTAAAAGTAGCCGACTCCAAATCCAGCTCCAGACAAGTGACAAGTGGAGTACCTCAGGGTTCAGTCCTGGGACCACTTTTGTTTGGCATCTACTTCTCTGAAGTACAGGCCAACACTAAGGGACTCTGGCTAACAAATTTCGCAGATGACTGCAAACTGGGAGCCATTATTGAATACCCAAATGATGTGGATATTCTACAAAAGGGCCTTACAGAAACAGATGCCTGGTGCCAGAGCCATGGGCTCAAGCTTAATGCCAAGAAATGTATAGTTATCCCCTTTGGAAAAAAACATGTACCCATGAATTACCACATAGGTGGCAGTACACTAAACATCGAAAGTGTGATGAGAGACTTAGGGACACAGCTGGACAGTGGTCTCACTTTCAATAACCACATTGCCACAACAGTCAGGAAATTCTATGTGGCACACCTCATCACTAAGGACTTTTCATCCAGAAAAAAAGAGGTAATTGTCCCACTGTACTCATCCCTCATAAGACCCATTACAGAGTATAATGCCCCGTTTGGTATGTACCTCACAAGACATCTGCAACAACTGGAAAGGCCACAGAAATACCTCACTAAAAAAATCACAGGCCTAAAGCAGATGCCATATGCTGACCGTCTAAAAAAACACCAGCTATACTCTGTGGCATATTGTCTACTCAGAGGCGATCTCTGCTTAACATACAAGGCCATGTCAAACCCTGAGCTGTTGGACATGCTCCACTTAAAGAAATCCAAATCCCTCAGAGCCGCACACTCCAGGGATCTAAACTTTGTCATCACAATGAACAAAACATTCTGGAGGGATAGGTTCCTGACCCAGAGACTCCCCATACTCTGGAATAGACTGCCCATACATGTCAAGCAGAGTGCCTCATTGGCCCTCTTCAAAAGGAACCTTGATGATTGGATGGGAGATAGGAAATTCACCCCGGGGATCATGTCAGTCGCCCTGCTAGACAGGGGTCCAGAGAAGTAAATATTGTGGAAAGAAATATCCAGGGAATTGTTATGGCTAGGATTGCATAGGCCCTAGGGCCGATAGCCTAGTACCAACCTATGAACCTATGAATCAGCTCCAAACCCATCCAGCAAGAATGTAGGCGAGATGGACTACAAACATGGAACGTTATGGTATGTACATAACTTACTTTTTTATAAGGGACATTGAAAGTGTATAACAGGAGATCTGATTTTTGTTAGATCTGGCACATGTTGGAACACATTTGTTTTGAGGTAACTGGACATTATCATTTATGTTGCCTGAGAAGTTTAACCTGGTACATTAAAACCTGTAAGTTGTGACATTATTTTACATGTTGTCTTTTACACAGACAAGTTATTTTATTAGTAACTGCGCAAAAGTTAATATATAGTGCTGAAAAAAGTTAATAGTCCGCAAATTTCAGTGCATTAGTCAGGCTTTGGTTTCAGAAAGCAGGCTCTAGCAGCATTCATCACGTTCTGCTTCAATATATAACTTTTCGGTGGCGAGCCTAGCCTTTATTCGAACACGGGTGGGGGGGTGTGCCTTGTACATGTTCTGTTCAATAAAGGAGCAGAAACTAACATTTATTTATGTGACTGAGTCCTGAATAGGAGCACTTCATTTTCCTCAGTTTGCAGCAGTACAGTTTCCAGTAGTCTGGATCTGGAGTGAGACTGCCGTGCAGGATGGATACAGAGCTATAAATTCTGCAGGTTGGTGAATTCCCAGGTTTCAAATCTGCAACTGCCAGTGTTGTTTCACCAGCTTTTCAAGTAACTACAGAAGTTTTCTAACTATCTACAGTAAGCAGCATGGCCAACTGTGTCCCTGTAAAATTGGTAAGAAATCTTTTTGTATTTACATGCAGTGTGGATGCTGGTCGACAGGGTAGTAAACAGTTTTACTCTTAATATATCACAACAACCAGATAAAAGTTTGGACAGACAACAGAGTTTGTATAAGCAGCGTATTAGCAAATTTAAAACCTTATTAGGGCAAGTTGACAGTCGGGAATTATACACATGGGTTACATTTGGCTGGTATCTTCAACAAAAACACGTGTGGTATGACAGTAAATGTTTATTGTGCGAGTCATATAAAACTGCTTTCTGTATGCAGTGTCACAAAAGTAATGGTAAACAACCAAATAAGGGTCATACACTTGTTAAACAGTTATGTACTGTCACCACATGTGAAATGTTAATTTCACAGTTGCAACAGCAGTCAAATCAGTTATTGTCAGAATCTCCTGTACACCTTGTTACACCCTTTAAACAAAAGTAGAATAAAGCCACTGCACAGCACAAAACAGATAAGGACAGGGGTGAGGTTCAGGTGAACTGACCAAAGAATTGAATACACTTCTAAAAGACAGACAAAATTAGTTCAGAAAGTTAAGGCATCATACACAAACACCTTTTCAGAAGTGCATAAGAGCTTTAAAATCAGCAGACCAGGTTACTAAAAATATCAGACAGCTCATGTAGAACTTTCCAGACCTTGCGTAGCAATTAGCTACGCTGACAAAAAATAATTTACAGCACATTACTCTACATTTAAAAAATGGTTAGCATACACAGCAGAATCTAATGCATGGACAATGCCTTACTTAAATGCTTTTAAATTTTTATTCCCAAATGTTTTAAAACATTCATCCAGTTAAATCAAAATGCATATATATTAGACAGTAAAGTAGAGTGTATGACTGCCGTTGTTATAGACATACACACAGGGACAGCCTCTCATAGCTAAGCTTTTAGATAATTTCAAAATCAGTTTCAGATAAATTAATAAAGCAAGCTAAAAAAAAGAGTAACAAAACAGTTCTAGTGTATAGAAATCAAATGAGAATAGTTAAAAGCGGTGAAGACATGGTCACGAGTGACATGCATGTATTTTCTTTTTACCTAAAGTGCACTTGTTTAAAATGCACAAGAGCAAAAGGCAGACAACAGCAAATGTAAATATAAGCATATGTTAGTTAAACCAATATATATTTTGTTTTTACAATATTTTGTAATTGTGTAATATCATAAAAAAATTACATGAAACTCTGGCAAAAAGGTGTACAAAAGTAATATTACTAATATGAAGTTGTACTGAGTATATAGTACTACAAATAAAACTCAAGGTAATTTCAATTGCCAAGATGAACAAAGATGTCATTTTAAAAACCTTTTCTTAAACCAGAGCATCACAGTCTGAAAAACAGCCAAAGGGCAAGCATACATTCAGTTTTCACAGCGTAAAGCAAATATATCTGTACAAAACAATACTGCAGTCAAATGCTGCATACT
The DNA here is from genome assembly GCF_019279795.1 of Protopterus annectens. Classification (NCBI taxonomy): domain Eukaryota; kingdom Metazoa; phylum Chordata; order Ceratodontiformes; family Protopteridae; genus Protopterus; species Protopterus annectens. Next base: position 819,127,077 of record NC_056748.1, read on the forward strand.
ACAGGGAGAAAGGTCACTCTTTCAATTTTACACTGACTGTGTAAACAGTAATGCAGAAGGGACTACAAGAAATGTGCAAGAGGAACACATACTGGTCTGTATTAATAAATCAGTAATTCTTGAAAGGCAACCGTGCCTTTTTATTGTTAAAACTTTTAAATCTCACTAAATTTGTAAACTGAACTAGGTGTATATTACAGCCCATGTATGTACAAATGCAAACAAAATTATGTGCAAGCAAAACTAATTGTAAATACTAAATACGCTTGTCACTTGGTGTATGCTGTTCAGTAAATGGTTTAATATATAAAAAGCTTTCTTCAGTGTATAAACCATGTTTTATACAACACTGTGTAAGTCTGTCTAAGAATATTTTTCCGTCAAGTTTTAAAATGTTCACAGAAATTGCTCCTCAGTTTGTTTGTATTGTATGAGTTTTTCTAAGTAGACACCCTTTGTAAAATGTCTTGGTGATATCACTCATTTAGTGTGAAATAACAAAACTTATGTGTTTACTCCAAAAAGTAAAATGTCTGTGTCTTCTAAATAAAATCCTCAGGTAGTTTGTTTTTAAATCCATTGTATAAGGTAATTAACAAAAGTAAACAGTTAATTCAACAGTTAAAAAAATAAGTTAATCAAGTTAGCAGAAAAGATTAAAAGCAAACACAGCACATAATTGGTAGAATATTTTACAAGATGGTCTTCATAAGAAAACAAGTTGTTAGACTGGATTGTATATCCATTTTCTGGTAGTAAGGGTTGATATCATTGTGCTGACAGTATAAAACTGTGTTTTAACTTGCTGTATCAAAAGAAAATTAAAGGTTTTGTTTCTGAATGTGTTTTCTGTAAGTCATGATAAAAAATTATGATCTGACCAAAGAATATATCTCAATGTAAACTGTTTTGTGTGTGTTTAAACCAAAAAAGGAGAATTGTTAGATATATATTTCGACATTTATAACAATGCATATACACTTATGTTTATTAGAATATATATGTAGTAAAATATAACAGTGCGTGTATATTTGTGTTTGCTAGAATATATGTAGAAAAATGTAGTCACTTAGATGCATGTACATTTCTGTTTGTTAGCATGTATACATTAAAGGATTAAACTTCTCTTAGCTGAGAAGCAGGAAAAAAGACATCCAACTGTATGTGATTCATTCTGTGCCTGGTACACGTTTCAAGGACAGATAAGAAACCAGGTGCAGAGAAAATCGAAAGACAGAAAACAGGAAAGACGCCCTAAAGGTTTAAGATGATTCACCTTGAAAGAGAATACAATGAACAGACTGTATGACATCAGAAAAATATCAAAGTACTGACTTTGAAAGTTCCCAACAGACTACAAATTCCAAAAACTGCTTTCATAAAAAATGTATATAAAGGAAATTGAAAGTGTATAATGGGAAATCTGATTTTTGTTACATCTGGCACATGTAGGAACACATTTGTTCTGAGGTAACTGGACAATGTTAAGATGTTCATCGTGTTACACTGCTGCAGTCATTACACTTGGGTTATCCTGCCGTCAGGCGGTCCCGCAATCGGCCAGAGTTCCAAAGTCTTGGTCCGGCGTTGCTGTCGCTTCTTCCTTGACGTCAGTATGCCAGGGGTATATAAGATGCATCCGACGCCATTTTCTTCAGTCTTTATTGCCACGCAGTGCCCGAAGCAGAAGCAGTTCGCAAGTGCCGGTTGGCCGACTCCTGAGATTTTCGAAGTCGAATTTCAAATCCGAAGTCTTCAATAAAGCTAAGTACCCCGTTGGGGAAACTTTTTTCTTGCCTCAGACCGATGTCAGAAAAAGTTAATAATTGTATTTCTTGTGGAAGCAAATACCTCATAAGGACTTCCACTCTTACTGTATTCCATGCCTAGGCCCTGATCACGACGTCACTAGTTGTCGGTTTTGTGCTAGAGTTAACAAATGCATTATAAAAAGACGTTTTGATTTTGCTTTGCACTACTTTGGACGAAGGTTCAATTATACTATGCCGTCGAATCAACCGACGACCGCAATACCGAAAAAATGCAAGGACAAGGATAAAGACAGACATCCAAGGTCCTAAACTGAAGACAAAACCTCTTTTAGGCCAGTCGCCGGTTCTCAGTGAGGCGCTTTCGCAGCCCCTGACACTCGCTACCTCAGAGCCACAGGCCATCTCCGACTCCCATGTGGAGACAACTAGGCCTCTGGAAACTCAAGGTATTAGGCCTACTGAAACTAATCCCTCAGATGGGTCTGGAGCCGCTGAGCAGGCATTGGCTTCTAAGGGTGTTTTCAGACCTTCATAACTCACCATTAAAACAATAGCCAAGACAAAAGTACCACTAAAGACAAAGAAACAAGTACAGCATTCTCCTGGACAGTCCTCCATGCCTAAGAAACAGATGCTTAAAATGTCCGAAGACCTCATTACTCTAATCAGGGGTTCCCATCCCCCTCCTGAGAAAAGGCCTAGGCAGGATACAGACTATGATTCCTCTGGTCAGGTTTCCATTTCCTCTGATTCTTCTTCAGACCAGGGATACTCTCTACCCCCTTATGAGGACTCTGATGCTGAAGAATCTATCTCTTCTGCCTCTCCTCCTGAGGATTATTCTTTTGGGGAAACTTTACATACCATGAGGGAGCATTTCCATTGGGAAAGTCAGGATTACTCAGAATCCAAGAAAAGGCTCAGGGATTTCCTCTTATTGCCTCAGCACAAGCCCCTGGCTATTCCGCCTGTGCTAGATATTGTGCATGATGTGTTCTATGAATCCAGCTTATTTCCTGATTCTTTGCCCCCTGCACCAGCCAAGCCAGGTAGGTATTATAGAGTCCCTGACTCTCACAAGTTTCTTTATAAAAACCCTTCTGCTGATCCAGAAACTATTTCCCAGGGTCCAAAAGGGGTTAAGGCTTCCATTGCAAAAAATCCAGTACCCTCTGACAGAGATTCCAGAGCTTTGGATAGATGGGGGAAGAAAGTATACACTTCTGCAACTTTAGCAGTAAGAGCTTTAAATTTCCCGTTTCACATGCTTAAGTACCAACAATATTTAATGGCTCAGTTAAAACAGAAAATGCTTGCAAGCTCAGAAGTTCTTGATTGTAAAGAAATGCAGGATTTATTGCATGCTTTTGAACAGGTGGGAAAACATACTCTGCAATGTGGTTTTGATTCTTTAGAGGCCTCTTGTAGAGCTGCAGTTACAGGTTCTGTGATTCGAAAATATGCTTGGTTAAAAGAACAGAGTTTACCTGATCATGTTAAGGCAAAATGATTGGACGCTCATTTACAGCATGATACCTTGTTTGGTGTTAAGGCAGAAGAGGTGTTAAAGAAAATGGGGGATAAAGCTAAATCTATGCAAACAGTCAAGGATTTCGTACAGGTACAGCCACCTAGATTTAGCAGAAATTGGCCAACAAAGAAGTGGTCCTTTCCAGTGTCAGACAGGCCACAGAGAGGCAGATACAGACACCCAAGAGGCAGATCTCAACCCCAAGGCTCAAACAGACAACGACAGTGGGGCTCCTCAACCCCAAAAGGAGGTGAGGACAAGTCTCAACCTTACAGGAAACAGTCACAGTGACTTTCCCCTTCGTACGCCAAGCACTTCCCTTTTGGAAGCCCCCTTAGGGGGAAAACTAGCACTTTTTTCTCAAAACTGGCAAACAATCACCCAAGACAAATGGGTTCTGAATATTGTGTCTCAAGGTTACGGGTTCCACTTTCATACTTTACCAAGGCTAAAAGGAATGCCAGACCTGCCACAAAATCAATGGGCAGAGGCACAAAAACAAATTACAGCCCTCATGGACATGAGAGCTATTCAAAAAGTACCACAACAGGAACAAGGACAAGGATTTTACTCAAGACTCTTCCTGGTCCCCAGAAAGGACAAGGCCTGGAGGCCCATACTAGACCTTTCAATTCTAAATACTTACCTGGATATCCCGAAATTCAAAATGTTGACATTACAGCAGCTTCTACCCATGCTGGGCAAGAAAGCTTGGCTTGTTACTCTGGACCTCAAAGAGGCATACCTGCATGTCCCTATCAGACAAAATTGCAGAAGATACCTCAGATTCAAAGCTGGTACAATGCACTACCAATTCTCTGCACTGCCCTTTGGCTTATCTACTGTGCCCAGGGTCTTCACAAAGTGCCTGGCAACAGTAATTTCATTTTGTAGACAAAAAGGAATTCAAATATATCCATACCTGGACGACTGCCTCATTCAAGCAGAGACAAAGGACATTCTTCTACAGCATCTGGCATTTGTAAAAAGGTTGCTAATTTTTTTAGGGTACACAGTAAATGAAAAGAAGTCAAAACTAGTGCCCTCACAACAGATTATATTCCTGGGTGCCAGCTTAAATACAACGGCCCAGATGGCTTACCTCACGCCAGACAAACAAGTTCAACTAACTCAGTATTTTCAACTACTGGCAAAAAAGTCCCATCTCCCTGCAAGGAAAATTCTGCAGGCCCTGGGATTCATGGCATCTTGCATACTACTAATACCATATGCCAGACTGCATATGAGGAAATTACAATGGTACCTAAAAAGTGCTTGGACTCAAAACTCTCACAGTTTAGAAGCAGTAATACCATTGATTCCCTGCCTTCAACAGGAGTTTCGATGGTGGGCACAGGCATGTCATCTAAACAAGGGTCAGCCTTTTACCCTACCCACAGCCAGGTAGACTCTAACAACAGATGCTTCGGATTACGCCTGGGGAGCACACATGGCAGGAAAATGCATTCAGGGCAAGTGGACCACAGATCAGATGCATCTTCACATCAATCAAAAAGAGATGTTGGCTGTTCAAAATGCCCTAACAGCTTTCAAGGACCTTCTGCATCCAGGACAATTATTATTAAAGACAGACAACACCACAGTAATGTGGTACATAAACAAGCAAGGGGGCACTCATTCTTATCCCCTATGCAGGCAAGCCATGACCTTGTGGAACACTGCTCTAACGTATCAAGTTCACTTGCAAGCACAATTCCTGCCAGGAAAGAAAAATACTCTGGCAGACAATCTAAGCAGAAATATCATGGACCCTCACGAATGGAAATTGAATCCACAAATCTTCAGCATGGTAACGTAAAAATGGGAATGCCCAGACATAGATCTTTTTGCCTCCCCACTGAATTGCCAATTACAAAAATTCTGCACAAGGACTTATCACAAACAAGCATGGAAAGTGGATGGATGCTGTTTTGTTCAGCTGGAAAAACCTAAAAGTTTATGCCTTCCCGCCACTGCCTCTCCTTTCAAAGGTACTCCTAAAAGCCAGACAAGAAAAAACACAGATGATCCTGATTGCTCCATACTGGCCACGCCAGCACTGGTACCCTATTTTAAGGAACTTAGCTCAAGGCCCGCCATAGATTTTGCCTCAAATTCCACACCTTCTGACTCAACACAATAATCAGATCCTGCACGGTCAGCTCAAAACCCTAAACCTGGCTGCATGGCAGATTCAGTAGTCAAACAGGCAACACCTCTCTCTAAAGCTGTTATGGATGTCATTTTGGAGGCCAGGAGGCCTAGCACCAGGAAAGCTTACTCAGAAAAATGGAAGAGATTCTGCGCCTGGAACCAGGCTCAAAGCCTTGACCCTCTTGTTCCAAACATTCCTCAGATTTTACAATACTTAACTGAGATGCTGGACAGAGGCCTATCCTTCTCATCAATTAAGATCCACGCCTCTGCCATTTCAGCACATTACAACACGGATTCTCCTTTATTCTCTCATCCCTTGCTAAAGCAGTACCTCAGAGGGGCTAAAAACATAAGACCGCCCCGGATAGCACCAACAAAAACTTGGGACCTCAATTTCGTTTTGGAAAAACTAAGTCTGCCACCTTTTGAGCCAGCCAATACAGCTGATCTAAAATTTTTATCATGGAAAACAGCTGTGCTCCTGGCAGTAACTTCAGCACGAAGAGTCTCAGAGCTACAGGCATTAATGGCAGTGGAACCTTTTATAATTTTTCATCAGGACAGGGTTTCTTTAAGGACAAACGCTACCTTTATGCCAAAGGTGGTATCTAGTGTGGCTCTTAACCAAACCGTCCATTTGCAACTTTTTATCCAAACCCCCAGAATAAAGGGGAGAAGCTTCTGCATTCTTTGGACATACACAGGCAGCTACGCTTCTACTTGGACAAAACAAAAGCTTTCAGGAAAACTGAGCAACTGTTTGTAGCATATGCTGCAGGATCACAGGGCAAGGCTATCTCAAAGCAGACTATATCCAAATGGATAGGACACTGCATTCGTTACTGCTACACACAGCATGGAAAATCAGTCCCAAATAACATTAGGCCACATTCCACCAGGGCAACAGCCACTTCAACAGCCTTTCTCAGAGGAGTACCTACCAAGGAAATTTTGGAGGCTGCAACTTGGAGTTCAGTGCACACCTTTACCAAGCATTACCACCTGCCTCTTTACTCTAAATCCAGAGCAGGATTTGCCACTGCAGTTCTGCAGGGCCTCATAGCCAATCCTAACTCTTTATAGACCATCCACCCAACCTCAGCTTTGGGATTCTACCCAAGTGTAATGACTGCAGCAGTGTCACACGATGGACGTAGTACACCTTTGTACCTACCATAAATGTAGATGTTCGAGTGTTCACACTGCTGCAGTCCAGGTTACCCTCCCTCCATCCCCTCTGAACTAGCTGGACCTATCTAAGCCTTTCTATCCTATACAACCTTTGTGGTGTATTTGCTTGTAACTGAAGGTATTGTTTTTATTTCATATGTATATTTTTTATTAGCAATATGTATTGCCTACCTACTTGGGGGCACCTGACATCTGGGGCAAGAAAGACTGAAGAAAATGGCATCGGATGCGTCTTATATACGCCTGGCGCACTGACGTCAGGGAAGAAGCGACAGCAACCGACGCCAGACCAAGACTTTGGAACTCTGGCCGACTGCGGGACTGCCTGACGGCAGGATAACCCAAGTGTAATGACTGCAGCAGTATGAACACTCGAACATCTACATTTACGGTAGGTACAAAACTGTACTTTGTCTATCACATCACATAGGTTCATAGATTAGTACTAGGCTAACTGCCCTTGTGAGCCATTTTAAGCCTAGCCTATTATCTCTTGTGAGACTCGAACCCTGCACCTTGTGTTTGCAAGGCAAACACCTTAACCATTAGGCCACCACTCCTATCTCGCCTTCATTCTTGCTGGTTGGGTTCGGAGCCGATCCTCGGCTCCGACTCGGCCATCTTCAAAAGCTCGAGAGCTGCTTACTGGCTCGATGCCCCCCCATATCCCATGATGCCTGGTGCTAGATACTCAGATCTCGTTTGCCACTTCTGCTGCGAGGTTGTTCTACTGGCTCAGGTCGTATAAGCTTTATTATTATTGTATTTTTCTTGTCAAAACTGTAATTGTTAGTGTAGAATTAGTCGTTAGTTTAGGCTTTTGTATTGCAGCTAGTTTCTTCCTTAGATAAGCCGTTAACTTTCCCCAAGAAACTCGTTTAAGTTAGTTTCCCCTCCCCCCTTATCTCCTTTTTCCTCAGAAAGGTTCTTATCATTTAAGTTAGAAGTTAACCTTTCTCTCTATCTCCTTTCAAAAAAAAAAAAAAAAAAAAAAAGAATTTCAAAAGAATTTCTTCTATTAATCACTGTTAGTGTTTTGTTGTAGTGGTACTTGTAGTGGGTTGTGGTAACTGTAGTCTGTTAACTTTTACTGTTTGGTTACCTCAACCTATCTGTGTGAGTTCTTGTCCTTGGTTTTCCCCCAGGATGTCCAAGGATCCAAAACCGTCCGGATTCAAGAAGTGTGGCTCATGCTCTCAGAAGATGTCTCTGACAGATGGTCACACTTCTTGTGTTTATTGTCTGGGCGCTGTGCACCTGTAGGACTCTTGCTCGATCTGTCATGCTTTCAGTCCAAGAGTCCTGCAGGAGTGCAAAAATAAATTGATCCTGAGGGGTATGCTTAAACCCCAAGATTCCGGTGAAGGCTCAGCCTGTGAAATCTTCCAGGCCACCTAAACCGTCAGCTCCCAGTTCGGAGCCGTCGTTGGGTGAAGCCACACAATCCATCTCGGCTCTGGCTGGAACCGATGTCCCTCCCTCCCAGTCGGCTCCGACACGGTCTTTGGAGCCGGCTGAGAGTTGAAAGATATCCAGGTCTCCTTCTTTGGAGTCGATACGTTCGGCTCTGAAGTCGCCCCTGCTCCAATTGGAACGTAGTCATTGATCATCCCACTCTTCTCGGTCCTCTAGACTTTCGGACCATGACTTGGAAAGAGTGGTCAGTAGGCTGTTAAAATCGCAGGCCCTAGCCAAAATGTTGTCCAGCCCTCCTCACCAGGAGTCGGCTCCGTCCACAGCTGTAGATATTCCTCCTCCGACTCATCCTCATCCTATGAGCTCGGAGCCAGAGTTCATTGGGGTTCGAGTCGTGGAACCGTCGACGCCAATACCCTCTCTTTCGGTTCCGTTGTCAGTTCCGATCCCTTCCATGGTACCTTCCCTGGAGGGATCTGGGCGCCGAGACTCCCTCTTCGGCTCTGAGGGGGCGAGTGGCATCGGACCCTTGTCCGACCCCGCTTTCCCTCTCAGTGTTTCGGCTCGGGTGAGCTCGGCTCCCACATCTGCCTCGGAGCCTTCCCCCTCGGTGTGGGGAGGGCTTCTGGTTTCTTCGGAGCCTGAGTCTTCTCTGCGTCCGGGCAGGGATGCCTTCGAGGTGATGAGTGTACTGGCCCCTGAGTCAGTCCCACGATCGACCCCATCGGCTCCTCCCCCTAGGGTGCCTGCGTCAGCCTCTGCCCCTCTTCCAGACCCCAAACGTGGGGATCCAGCACTCCAGGACACCCCTTTGGGTATATCCTCCTCTTCCGAGGCCTCCCCTGATCATTCAGAGGAGCCACCTCGCAAGAGGAAATGCAAGAGGAAGCATGTTGACTCCCCTGATTTAGAGGAGTCGGAAGGGTCCCCAAGATCCCCCTCTGAAGATGTCTCCTTCTCAGACATCCTTGAGATGCTTAGGCAGAGGGGAAACTGGACTACCCTAAGCCCTTCCGAGGATAAGTCGGTATTCCTGGATGCGTTTGGATCCCGACCTTCCACCTCTTGGGTGTCTCCGCCTTTCGACCCACTGATGTCTGTGGTGGCTCGGAAGGCATGGACGGCTCCAGACACAGTGGGACCGACCCCTAGAAGTCCTGCAAAGTTCATTACTGCCCTGCAGGACAAACAGTTCTTGACCAAGGGTGGCCCCGTTGATGTCATGGTGGTAGCAGCGGCCACAAAGAAGGAGTTGGCTGAAACTTCTTCATCTGTCCATCCCCCTAACAAGGAGTCCAGGACAATGGACAGATATGGGAAGTGGATGTTCTCTTCAGCGACCTTTTCCATGCGGTCCCTGAATTACCTGTGCCACTTTACCCATCTTCAGAGGGATCTCCATAAAGAACTTGGAGATACCCTCCAAGATCCATCAGCTGAGGGGGCCCAGACTAAGGCAGCCTCCCAGCTGGCGACTCTTAATTCAGTGGTAAACTCCTCCATGAGGCTCATTTCGTATGCAGCCGATGGTGCGAGTAGAGCCGCAGGCACAGGCGTGGCTCTAGGGAGGCACGCTTGGATGCAGCTATGTAACTTTGCGGAACCTTTCAGAGCGTCTTTCACCAACACCCCTTTTGATGGTTCCTCTCTCTTCGGATCACAGGTGAAAGATACCCTTATCAGGTGTGAGCAGGAAGGTAAGACTCTCTCTGCCGTAGGAGTCTGTTTTTCCACTCCTTCCAGACCATATCCTAAGGGTCAGAAGAGTGGAAAGATGTGGTTCCGGAAATCCCAAGGAGCCTTGCTGGACACACGTGGTGAGTTTCCCTCCAGGGGCAGAGGAGGGAACAATAACAGACGCCGCCCTCGTGGCAGAGGGGGTCCGCAAAACCAGGGCAGCAGAGAATCTTTCTCTGACAAGCCCTTCCAGCATCCCTGAAGGGTTGCCCGGCTGCTCACCTCTGGAGGCAGTCGGGGGAAGATTATCACTGTACCCAAGAGCCTGGCAAGACATAAATGGGTACAGTCCGTCATATCCGGAGGCTACAGAATTCCCTTCGTTCGCACCCCCTTAAGGTTAAACAAGTCCCTTCCAGATGTTCCACCCAATCTATGGGACCAAGCAGTGCAAGAAGTCTCAAAACTGCTAAGAAAAAGGGCCATCCAGCAAGTCCCAGCAGACCAACAAGGATCCGGAATTTACTCAAGGTTCTTTTTGGTACCAAAAAAGACAGTGGACTAGAGGCCCATTTTGGATCTCAGCAGACTAAACAAGTCTGTACAAAGAACGAAGTTCCGGATGTTCATGCTTCAGTCCATTTTACCCTTTCTGGGTCAGGACAATTGGATGTGCTCCATAGATCTTCAGGATGCGTACTACCACATCAAGATGGACAGACGCTCCCGAAGATTCCTTCGCTTCTGGCTGGGAGCCAGCCATTATCAGTTCAGAGCTCTGCCCTTTGGTCTCACCACAGCCCCCAGGGTGTTTACCAAATGTATGGCAGTAGTTACCGCTCATCTGAGATGGCAAGGATTCCAGGTGTTTCCATATCTCGACCACTGGCTCCTCACTGCTACCACCAGACATCACCTTCTGTGAGCCAGAGACTGCACCATCGACACTTGCTCCAGGCTAGGTATCACAATAAATTTCGAAAAGCCTGCATTGTCGCCCTGTCAATCTGTCACTATTATAGGCGCTGATTTAAATACCAAAGACATGTTAGCGAGCCTCCCACCAGACAGGGTGTTAGTGATTCGTCAGCATGTCAAGGTTTTATTAGCATGCAAAAGGATTCAAGCCAGGTTTGTTCTTCAAATGCTAGATCTCATGGCAGCAGTGATCGTACTTGTTCCTCTAGCTTGGTTTCACATGAGGATTCTCCAGTGGCTTCTTTTTCACCCAGTGGTCCTTCCAGCAACTTCCCATGTCTTACATGATTATGATCACTCAGGCATGCAAGAAGCATCTTGCGTGGTGGATGGTCTCCACATCAGTGCTCCACGGCAGACCACTTGTTCTCCCCCCTCCAGTGACTACAGTGACCACGGACACCTCCCTGATCGGGGGGGGGGGGCATTATCAGGGCAGAACAGTCCAAGGCACCTGGCAACCTCACGAGTATCATCTGCACATAAATGTCTTGGAGATGAGGGCTGTGCTCTTAGCGTTGCAGGCTCTTCAGGACTCTCTTCCTACCGGGACCATTGCAGTTCAAACGGACAATATGTCCGTAGTATGGTACATCAGCAAGCAGGGCGGAACCAGGTCCTACCCCCTATGTCGAGAAGCACTCAGACTCTGGCAGTGGGTGATCTCTTCCCAGTGGTTTCTGATTGCAACGCACATCCCTGGGAGGTCCAACGTCATAGCAGACTGACTGAGCAGAGCAATTCTCATGCCTCACGAGTGGTCTCTGAACCAGGTAGTTGCGGACCAAATCTTCCGCAATTGTGGCCAACCTTGCTGCGACTTTTTTGCAACTCCCTTCAACAGCAAATGCAGCAATTTCTTCTCTCTCCTTCCACTTCCCGGGCATTCCCCCAGAGACGCTCTAGTCCACGATTGGCCCCAGGGACTTCTTTATGCATTCCCTCCTTTCCCCCTCATACTGAAGCTAATTCAGAAGGCTACCGTTTTGGGTTGCAAAATGATCCTCATTGCTCCTTACTGGCCTCGACAGATATGGTTTCCATTCCTACATCGCTATCTTCTCGAACAGCCTTGGACTCTGGACCTAGTTCCAGACCTCTTGATTCATAAATCGGGTGGGCTGCACCAATCCCTGCACTCTCTCCAGCTCACAGCGTGGTTGCTCCACTTCCAACCTTAGCCAGGCTCCCAGATATCTCCCCCTCTGTGTGCAAAATCCTTTTGTCATCACACAAGTCTATGACCAGAAAAACTTACGCTAGTAAGTGGAAACGTTTTTCTTCCTGGGCAGAGACAAAAAGTATAGACCCCTTTTCAGCCCCCGTACACTCCATTTTGGAATTTCTCACGGAGCTCTTCCATGCTGGGTCCACTTCCGCTACAATTAGAGTTCAGTTAGTGGCAATTTCAAATTTTCACATTGGCCTGTCGGAAAACAATATCATGTCCCATAAGCTGTGTAAAGCCTTTCTCAAAGGAACCACTCTGCTTATGCCCCCAGTGAGAGATCCTTCACCACCGTGGGATCTAAATTTGATTTTAGCTTCGCTAATTTTGCCCCCTTTTGAACCTGCAGCTTCTTGTTCACTGAAGTTCTTATCTTGGAAAACCCTTTTTCTGGTAGCTATTACTTCAGCCAGAAGAGTTTCGGAACTACAGGCTCTTTCTATCCGTCCCCCATACCTTGTGTTCCACAATGACAGGGTTGCTCTTAGGACTAATCCTTCCTTCCTTCTTAAGGTCTCTTCAGAGAGTAACTTGAATCAGTCTATAGACCTTCCTGTGTTTTTCCCTAACCACTCCAACAGGGCAGAGTATAAGTTGTATCAGTTAGATGTTCACAGGCAACTACGCTTTTATTTACATAGAACCAACGACATTAGAAAATCAGATCAACTGTTCTTGTCTTATGCAGTAGGTAAACAAGGTCTTCCAGTCTCCAACGTAACCTTATCCAGGTGGTTGTCTTCTGTTATCACATTCATATACCAACTCAGGAATAAAGAGTTACCAGTCAAACCAAAAGGTCACTCCACCAGAGATTTAGCCACTTCGGTGGCTTTTCAGGCTAGATTGCCCATGGATTCTATTTGTGCTGTGGCTACATGGGCCAGCCCACATACTTTCATTTCGCATTACAAGTTGGATTTGGTTTCCAGGAGCAGAGCTGATTTTGGTTCCACTGTTCTGAATAGTCTTTTCCGATGAGCCACCCAGGATTTTAGGTGCTAGGGACGTTGTCCCAACCAGCAAGAATGAAGGTGAGATAGACAACTTAACATAAAGACGTTATGTACCTACCATAACGTTCCATGTTAGTTGTCTTCTTCTCACCTTCTTTCTTGCGTCCCACCCTCCATCCCCCTATCCTAGTGGACCGAGAAGAGTTCCTCTTGATTTTGCACTGGCTGAGTCTTCTCTGGCTATTTCTTTCTGCTTAGTAGTCTCTCCAGTAGGATTTATGCATTCTAGGATAGGCTTCATTTATTATTATGTCTGCAGTTAGACTTACTAAACGAGATCTGGGTATCTAGCGCCAGGCATCATGGGATATAGGAGGGGCCTCGAGACAGTAAGCAGCTCTTGAGCTTTTGAAGATGGCCGAGTCGGAGCCGAGGATTGGCTCCAAACCCAACCAGCAAGAAAGAAGGCGAGAAGAAGACAACTAACATGGAACGTTATGGTAGGTACATAACTTCTTTTTATCATTTATGTTGCTTGAGAAGTTTAACCTGGTACATTAAAACCTGTAAATTGTGTCATTATTGTATGTCTCGTCTGTTACATAGACAAGTTATTTTATTACGTAACTGCGCAAAAGTTAATATATAGTGCTGAAAAGGTTAATAGTCTACAAAGTTCACTGCATTGATCAGGCTTTGGTTTCAGCGAGCAGGCACCAGCAGCATTCATTATGTTCTTCGGTGAACCACTTTTTCAACTACTTGGAGCTTTCTAATGAAAAGTGGCCAGACTGAGAAAGAGATGAAGAAAGGATATTTTACTTATAGACCTTCTCACAGATCAATGATCTAGTGATGATGTAACTCTTATTTTTACATTTCTTCCCACTAGTTAATCATTGATTTCACAGACTGGAAAAATATCTGGAGGTAACAGTAAAGCCGAACTAACTATACATACTTGTTCTTAAGTAGCCATGCTCATCAGAGGGGATGCTTCCAAATGTGTTGAGGAAAGGTTACTGTTCATTCTTTCTTGTTGCGTGCTGGCTTACACAGCCTTTCAGAGAGCCATCCAGTGTAGTGTGTACCATCTAGAGCTGCAGTATCCCACTGTAGTCTCATTCAGCAGGTAGGAGGAGACCCTTCAGTCTTCCCCTTCAAGATACTTCTCCACTATAATATGTAATTTATTTATAGTGTGTCTGCTGAGGCCTTCTTTGGTTTGTGTGTTTATTTCTTCTCATTAAAGCTTCTTGTTTTGGACTTTCTGGCAGGATAAATGAATGCTGCTATTTATTGTAGCACAATGGCTGCATCAGAAGCAGAAAAGTTTTCCCCCATTTAAACTGTTTGAAAGTCTACTCATAAATTATCATCTAGTGACTCATTGTTTACTTCATTATTTCTGATTAAGATCCTGTTAAAGATGTAAAGTTACTGCAAGTTGTCGCCACACACAAACCCACATACTTACCTGCTGCACTGATGATGATTTTTCTTACATTTCACAGAATACTGGTAAGCTAAAGATTGGTACATACACAGGACCATTGCAGCATGGCATTGTCTATTCAGGAGGTAAGTCAGATCATGAAACTTAGAAATTCTTATTTTTGAATGAAAAAGTGAAAACAATTCTAGTACAATATATCAGTAAGTACACGTGTTATGACCCTAAATATTTTTATTTCCTAGCTGATAGCTGACAGCTCTATGCCAAAATGTGCTTATGAAAAGCTTGTAGACTTATCTAGCAATGAAAAGGTGATGTTCATTGTACATTATTTTTAAAGATGTTACAAAAGCATACATTTTTTTTGATGACATGGTTAATCTAAATGCAGAAAGTCATTTTGGCCATTTAGTTGCTGTTTAAGAAAAATGTAATAGATTACAAGAATAAAAAGAAAGCTGCTGATTAAAATGGCATTTCACAACTTTTTCTTGTGTGTTATTCATATTAACATTTAGAATGACAAAGTTTATTTATTTATTTATCATTTGTTGACTGGGAAAGTCCGACTAGGTTCCACAGAGCCTGTTTTCAGCGGAGGCCCGGGGAGAAATGTTCCAGATGCATGTCTTTGGAATGTGGGAGGAAACCCACGCGAACACAGAGAGAACATGCAAACTCCACACAGAAGGCACCCCAGCCGAGAATCGAACCGGAGAACCTCTTGCTGTGAGGTGACAATGTTAACCACTGCACCACTGTGCCGCCCAGAAAAGTAGTGCTCCCTTATTGATTGTAAGCTACCATGCAGCTTGTGAGTTGCAAATTCTAAAGTAATTTTTATGACATAATCTCTTTGTGCCTTCCGTTTTGCTTTGAATGCTCTCCAGTCCATTTTCAAGAAGCAACTGACTTATAATTGGATTTTTCATTTCCATGCACCAGTCAGTTGCAGACAGTTATTTTTTTCTAGCAGTACTCGTGCAGTAATGAGAGCGGAAATGTCTTAAGCCTTGTTGAAGCTAGTGATCTATTGTTGTCTTTTTTTTTTCTTCACCCGATTTAACTTTTGGGTTAATTCATCTGAGCAGATCGAACCTCAGTACCTTTAGAAGCTATACTGATCCAGGGCTCTGGCTCCTCCCTAAACCATAATCCCTCTCTTCCTCCAATTACCTCAGATGTTGTTTGCCACCTGATCAAGATAGTCATATTTTCTAGAGCTCTGATAGAGATGGAAAAAATATACTTGGCTTGAAAGTGTGTCTTTTTCAGCAATTTTGTTCTTATTTCACACCCCATCCCATTACTTCCTGCTAATATATATATATATATATATATATATATATATATATATATATATATATATATATCTTAGGCTCATTGACTTAAAATTTAGTCTGTTTAATAATACTGTGTTGGTTGATATCTTACCATCACCATGGCAGACAGGTTTAAGGTTTCAAAAATGTATGACCTGTTGCCAAAAGATCCCGATGTAGGACCCACACTCTCTTAATGTGCACTTCCTGGGGGCAACTCACCTTTTTTTTTTTTTTTTTTTTATTTAAACACCTTTATTGAAATATCACTTGTGACATAGGCAAATCTACATTTATATAAAAGCAAACAAACTGTATTGACGAGTTCACATTTACAAACATTAGACTTCACATATATTGCTGTATATCATATAACCCAAGCAACATTACATAAATTATTAAATTCCTGCCTTGTTTTTATAAACAAGAAACATCTTTATTAAACCATCGCTTAAGACATAGGTAAGCGTACATTTAAATAAATGAAGAATCCACACCAATAGAGTCCTAGTTGCAAGCATTTTACATCACAAACCATACTGACATACTTCACGTTGCAAACATTATACATCACTTATACCCAATTATTTTCAGTCAAACATTACAAAACTTTTAAGTCCTGCCTTCTTTTAAACTTCATTCCTCCCCTGTATGTATTGTTCCCACAATTCCAAATTGTTCCAGTTGTTTTATCTCTGTTACTATATTCATTACCTCTAGTATAGTTGGTTTAGATTTTGATTTCCGTTTTTTAGTATTTGTTTTTTTGTCTGCCACCATAATTAGACACAGCAAGACCTTACCATTGTCTAGGCAGTTCTGATTCTGTATCATAGCTCAGAAAAGTCATCTCCCTCATCACACCAGTCTGCCCCCCAGCATCTCTGACACTGCATCCTGCTTGGAATCCTTAAAGTCCGCCAGCTCACTGCACTGCCAGAAAATATTTTCCCAGCTACTTCCTGTTTCCCTGTCACACCTCCAACATTTGCTATCTACCTGAGGAAAAATTCTCTGGAGCCTACTTAGGGTATAAAAATATCAGTGTAAACATTTCCAGTCAAAAATCCTAACTCTTCTAAATTTTGTTGCTTATTTGGGAGACATGCATATATCCTCCCAATGTTTCTTTATAAATTGTTTATCTTGTGTCTCCTCCCAATCCTTTCTAATGTCCTCTAACTGATTCTTATAGTTATCATGCAATATTTTATATGCTCCACTAAATATTCTCTTTTTTTAATGGCAGCTTCTGTTCTATATTTTACTATAAACTCTACCAGTGCTGGTATTTCATTGAGACCCCTGTTGTTTCTTTCTGTTTGCCTATACTCTGATACCAGTCACTGATAGGGAAGGCAACCTCTAACCTGTAGTCCAAATAAATTCTTAGTATTTTCCAATTCGGTCATCTTTCACTCTCTAGTTATTTGCTCCTAATACCTTTGGTTCTTTAGGCAGTTTTCTCCAATAAATTCCAGCCCTCTATTGCATATTCTCTATATCCCTAATTGCAGTCATGCCTATGAGCAGAATCTCCTTTCTCCATTCCCATGTTGGCTTGGTTTTAGGGATACTTTCTGCTACTTTATTGGTATAATATTCTGTATGATTATTGTTATTCTCCTTAAAGGCCTGCATCCAAAATCCCTGTCTCTCCTTGTTTCTTGAGCTTCCCCCCAGTTTTATCATCATCCCTTTCCACTTTGAATTATAATTCTCTGCTTCTGCTGTGTATAGGAGCTTTAACAGTGTAGCTCAGGTTCATAGGTAGGTACTAGGCTATTGGCCCTAGGGCCTAAATAAGCCTAGCCAAATGGTACCCTGGCTTTTGCTATCCAAGAAAATTATTTTCCTGTGCCCCTGTCAAGCAGAGCCACAGAAGTGAACCCCGGGGTGAATTTCCTATCTCCCATCCAATCATCAAGATTTTTCTTGAAGAGTGCTAATGAGGAGCTTTGTTTGATATAGATAGGTAGTTTGTTCCAGAGTATGGGAAGTCTCTGGGACAGGAATCTATCCCTCCAGCATGTTCTGTTTATTGTGGTGACAAGGTTTTGGTCCCTAGAGCGTGTAGCTTGGAGGGATTCGGATTTCTTTATGTGGAGCATGTCCAACAGCTCTGGGTTTGACATAGCTTTGCATGATAGGCAGAGATCGCCTCTGAGTAGGCGATATGCGACAGAGTAAAGCTGGAGTTTTTTGAGACTGTCTGCGTAGGGCATCTGTTTGAGGCCAGTAATCCTCTTTGTGAGGTATGTTTGTGTCCTTTCCAGTTGTTGTAGATGTCTTTTGAGGTACATACCAAAAGGGGCGTTGTACTCTATAATGGGTCAAATGAGTGATGAGTAGAGGGGAACAATGACCTCTTTTTTCCTGGATGAGAAATCTTTTGGATGAGGTGTGCCACGTAGAAGGATTTCCTGACTACTGTGGCGATGTGATTATCAAAGGAGAGACTACTGTCCACCTGCATCCCAAGGTCTCTTATCACACTTTCGGTGTTAAATAGACTACCACCTATGTGGTAGTTCATTGGTACAGAGTTTTTACCAAAAGGGCTGACCATGCACTTTTTGGCATTGAGCTTGAGGCCATGGCTTTGACACCAGGCATCTGTCTCAGTGAGGCCCTTTTGTAGGATGTCCACATCATTAGGAGTTTTGATTATGGCTCCTAGTTTGCAGTCATCTGCGAACATTGTTAGCCAAAGACCTTCTGTGTTAGCATGTACTTCAGAGAAGTAGTTACCAAACAGGAGAGGACCTAGGACTGAACCCTGTGGTACTCCACTTGACACTGGTCTGAAGTTGGATTTAGAGTCTGCTACTTTCACAGTGTGGGTTCTGTCAGTGAGCCAGTTGGCAACCCATCTTGTGACAGGGATTTATACCCAATTTAGTGAGTTTGTCTATAATTCCAGAGTGGGGGGATGGTGTCGAAAGCCTTGGCGAGATCTAGGTGGGCTTTGTGTACCACCTTACCCTCATCTACGGGTTTGGTGACCGCTTCAAAGAAGTCTTATCAGGTTTAGGAGACATGATCTGCCTTTTATAAACCTGAACTGGGTAGGGTCCAGAGTTTGGAGATTACCAATGTCATTGTTTATAAGTTCCATGATGATATTCTCCATAGCCTTGCAGGCCAGGCTCATCAGGCTAATGGGGCGGTAGTTCCCGGGGTCCGTGATGGCTTCCCGTTTGTGGAGCGCCATACAGCGGGAACAAAGCCTGAGGTGAGGCTATGATTGAACATGGTACTTAGTTGGGCTGCCAGTTCATGTAGAACGCAGCCTGGGATGTTGTCAGGTCCCATGGATGCTGTGTTCTTGGCTTTGGAGAGTGTGTTTTTTACCTGTGCAGCCATAATTACAGGTACTTTGCATTCTTCCGGTATAGAGATGGGCCCTTTAGGGGATGAGAGAGGGGTAAAGTTAGCACTGAACCTATCTGTCAGGATTTTGGCAATATCAGTTGGTTCTGTATATTTAGTGGCATTGTACTGTAACTCAGAGCATATCTGAGTGTTGCCATTGAGATTCTTGACATAGCTATAGAATGCTTTGTGGTTGTCTTTAGAATCAGTGGCGATTTTGTTTTCGTAACTAGCTTTGGAGGATTTTATGAGGGATCTCAGCTTCTAACTGAGGCTGACCACAGAGTTCCTCCAATCATGGGATTTTACTCTTTTTTTGCAACAGTTTCTTTCTTCTGTTGTAGAGTTTGTTTATAGCAGGGGACCACCAGACTGGCTTCCTTTTTTTGGAGGACAGCATCTTGGTTCTGTTAGGGATTGCACGATCCATGCACTCATGTAAGTGCTTATAAAGTGCAATTGTATAGGGTTCAGCAGTCGTATCTCTATTGTCTGTCAGCATGGGTGTCGAGAAGTTTGCCACTTCTGTCTTAAGAAGCGTGAAGTTGGCTTTGGAGAAATTTTTTACAGTGGTTTCCCTAATGGTGGGTGGGGGCGGGATGTGGATGTTTAGGGAGATTTGCTTGTGGTCGGATCTGACCAACAAGGAATTGACCTGTGGTGTGGACCTCCTTCAAAATGGGTAATCCCAATCCTCCGTGTTCCACTGGAAGAACAGTTTTTTCAGGAAATGCAAATGCTTCCATTGCCCTGCTCATAAAGTCCCAACTCTTGTTGTTGTATCTTTCAGCTTTTCCCGGTTAGGGGTTGCCACAGCGGAACTCAGGTCCGCTAATGATTGGCAGTAGATTTTTACGTACCGAGTTGCCAGCCCTGACGCACAACCTTCAACGAAGGTATGCCCATTCACGCATGTCTCGACACAGAAGACGCTTTAGCTGAGAATCGAACAGGACAACTCTTACTGTGAGGTGACAACGCTACCGCAGCACTACCACCGCAGCTCATAAAGTCCCAACTCTGTCAAATGCTTTCTCTGCATCAAGACTCACCAACAACAATGTTATTTTCTTACATTCTTCTTCCCTCTAGATCATCAGTGTTCTGTTAATGTTGTCAAATGTTTGCTTCCCCTCCACAAAACCACATTGATCCATATCTGTCAATTTTGGCATTACTTTTGCCATTCGTTCAGCCATTAATAGAATTAACACTGTATAATCATGGTTTAGTATTAAAGTGGGCCTGTATGAAGCGGGATCTGATGGATCTTTACCCTCTTTAGGTATTACAGCTACTCCTGCTTTCTTCCAGGATGTTGGTACTTCTTCTCCTCTTAAAATACTGTTCATATGTTCATATGGACCTATGAACCTATAGGAAGGTACTAGGCTATTGGCCCTGCAGCCTATATAAGCCGAGCCAGAAAGGTTCCCTGGCTTTCGCCACCCAAGAAAGTTATTTTCTTGTGCCCCTGTTGAGCAGTGCCACAAAAGTAATCCCCAGTGTGAATTTTCTATTTTCCATCCAGTTGTCAAGATTTTTCTTAGAGGGCCAATGAGTAGTTTGTTCCGGAGTATGGGAAGTCTCTGGGACAGGAATCTATCCCTCCACCATGTTATATTTATTGTGGTGACAAGGTATAGGTCCCTGGAGCGTGTGGTTCATAGAGACTGGGATTTCCTTAAGAGCAGCATGTCCAAAAGCTCTGGGTTTGACATAGCTTTGTATGTTAGGCAGAGATTGCCTCTGAGTAGGCGATGTGCGACGGAGTAGAGTTAGAGTTTTTTAAGATGGTCTGCGTATGGCATCTGTTGGAGGCCAGTAATCCTCTTAGTGAGGTATTTTTGTGGCCTTTCCAATTGTTGTAGGTGTTTTGTGAGATACATGCCAAACGGGGCATTGTACTCTATAATGTGTTTGATGAGGGATGAGTAGAGAGGAACAATGACCTCCTTTTTTCTAGAGGAGAACCTTTTTGTAATGATGTGTGCGATTTCCTGACTACTTTGGCGATGTGGTTATCTAAGGAGAGACTACTGTCCACCTGTGTCCCGAGGTTTCATCACACTTTTGGTGTTTAGTGAGCTACCATCTGTGTGGTAGCTCATGGGTACCAAGTTTTTCCCAAAGGGGATGACGATGCACTTCTTGGCATTGAGCTTGAGGCCATGACTTTGACACCAAGCATCTGTCTCTGTGAGCCCCTTTTGTAGAATGTCTACATCATTAAGTGATTCTATCTTGTTTCCCAGTTTGCAGTCATCTGCGAACTTTGTTAGCCAAAGACCTTCTTTGTTGGCCTGCACTTTAGAGAAATAGATGCCGAACAGGAGAGGACCCAGGACCGAACCCTGTGGTACTCCAGTTGTCACTGATCTAAAGTTGGACTTGGAGTCTGCTACTTTTACTGTGTGGGATCTGTCAGTGAGCCAGTTGGGCACCCATCTTGTGACATGGGTATTTATGCCCAGTTTAGTGAGTTTATCTGTAATTCCAGAGTGGGAGATGGTATTGAAAGCCTTGGCAAGGTCAAGATAGGCTGTGTGCACTACCTTGCCTTCGTCTATGGCTCTGGTGACTGCTTCAAAGAAGTCATTCAGGTTTAGTAGACATGATCTGCCTTTTACAAACCCAAACTGAATGGGGTCCAGGGCTTGGAGGTTACTTATGTCTTTGTTTATAACCTCCAAGATGATACGTTCCTTGGCCTTGTATACCAGGCTCGTCAGGCTAATGGGGCGGTAGTTTCCGTGGTCCGTGGTGGCACCCCCTTTGTGGAGTGGGTTAACCGTCGCTGTGTGCCATTCAGTAGGCACATAGCCTTAGGTGAGGCTATGATTGAACATGGTACTTAGGTGGGTGCCAGTTCGTTCTGTAGTTCGTGCGGTACGCAGCCTGGGATGTTGTCTGATCCCATGGATGCTGTGTTCTTGGCTTTGGAGAGTGCAGTCTTTACTTGTTCATCCGTGATTACAGGGGCTTTGCATTCTTCCGGTTTTAAGATGAGCCCTTTGGAGGGTGAGAGAGGGGTAAAGTTAGCACTGAACCTATCTGGCAGGATGTTGGCAATATCGGTTGGTTCTGTATATTAAGTGCCATTGTGCTGTAGCTCAGAGCAGATCTGAGCGTTGCCATTGAGATTCTTGACATAGCTGTAGAATACTTTGTGGTTGTCTTTGGAATCAGTGATGATTTTATTTTCATAACTGGCTTTGGAGGATTTTATGAGGGGTCTCAGCTTCTTGCTAAGGCTAACCAGGGAGTTCCTCCAATCTTGGGATTTTACTCTTGTTTGCAACAGCTTTTTTTTTTTGTTGTAAAGTTTGTTTATGACAGGGGATCACCAGATTGGCTTCCTTTTTTTTGGAGTATAGCATCTTGATTCTGTTGGGGATGGCACGATCCATGCACTCGTGTATGTGCATATACAGTGTATTTGTGTAAGATTCAGCAGTCATACCTCTATTTTCTGTCTGCGTGGGTGTCGTGAAGTTTGCCACTTCTGTCTTAAGAAGCATGAATTTGGCTTTGGAGTAGTTTTTGACGGTTTCCTTATTGGGGGGGGGGTAGAATATGAATGTCTAGGGTGATTAGCTTGTGGTTGGATCTGACCAGCAAGGAGTTGACCTCTAGTGTGAAACACTAGTTACCCATATTGGTAATGACCAGGTCCAGGATATTGCTGCCCCTGGTGGGGGTGTGGACAAGCTGATCCAAAGCATTGGAATTTATGAATTTCAAAAAATGTTTATGTGAGTAGTTTTCCCAGTTGATGGTGGGATAGTTGAAATCACCCATAATTAAGGTATTGGGTTGTACCCTAATATTTTCTAGTTTCTTAAGAAATGAAGAGTGGGATTCCTGTGGTGTGGTGGGGGATCTGTAACAAGCTACAACTTGGGTTGCAGTCTTGCCCAGTGTTAGTTGCACTTGGATAATTTCGGATGCATTATGTTGAGCAGCTAGCCTGGAGGTGTGGATATCCTTAATGAATATGGACATGCCTCCACCTTTAGTGTTTCGGTCCAGGTTAGGTGGCCAAAAAGTGTGGTATGAATTATAGCCTAGTAATGCAGGGGTGCTCTCTGGAGCCTTGAACCAGGTCTCTGTCACTGCACAGATGTCGATGTTCTCCATTTTAACGAGAGCCTTGAGTGAGTGCATTTTGAGGTTTAGACTTCTAGCATTGAGTAGCATTACCCTCAGAGTTTACTTTCTTGTACCAGTTACGGTCGTGAATTTGGCATTTGAACCTTGCCTAAAAAAGGCACTATAGGGGTGGCAAGAGCCTTAGTCACTATCCAGAATCCTGAATCCCAGGTGTGACAGGCACAGGCCATCTCTGGCAAAGCATCGTGGTCTGTCGACCATGTTGACCCAGGCAGACAGATACTGCATCACCTTAGAATGACACCAGAAGCTTAGCCAATTGTTGAGTCAGTCATTTTGTCCTTGTACTGTGGTATCATTCTGGGCGATGGCAGGATGCTACTCAGGGCTAGGGTCATACCTGACTGGGCTACAAGACCCGAGAGCTCCTCCATGTCTCTTTTCATGTAGTTCAGGGAGGTGCGTCTCAGGTTATTCACACCAACATGGACAATGACAGAGTCATAGTTGTACTTGTTGTGAAGTGACCTGAGTGCGTGTGTTATGTGGCGGATCCTGGCACCCGACAGGCAGCTGACAGTAACTTTCTCTTTGTTTAGCCTGGTGAGTGGGGCATCAGTGTGCCTGACTATAGAGTTACCTATGACTAATGTGTTGGGTACGTTATTTTGCCTTATGGGCTGAGGTTGAGCGGCACACTGATTTTGTGGGTTGTGTGTCATTTGGGTTGTGTTGGTGGAGTGGTTGTTTGCCTTTTAGCTTGGGAGGTCTCTCTTGCTTGGGCAGATTTTTATTGAGAGCCTCCGTGAATGTGGGTGTGTGTTTTGTGTTTCTATGTGTGGGTTTTGGTAGTGTGGATTTTGAAGGACTATGTGTTGAGTTTGGTGTTGTGCAGGTGTTAACCTTCTTCTCTTGACTGTCTAGTCCAGTCTTGGCTGGAGAGAGCTTGCCTTCCAGTTTGGCTGTATAAGTGTATCTCTCACAGGTTGTAGTGTTGGGTGGTTGGAGGAGAGAGTTTTCAGTGTACATGAGGCAATTGCCTCATTGCCTCAGGATGCACAGATTAATCAGGTGGACAGGAGAAATCACCGGGAGCTTGACCCATGATCATGCCTGGATAGGTGCTTACTAATTTAATTACTAAGAGCCGTTTTCCTCTTGACAAGTGAGGAAAGTCGAGTGATGTAATAATTTGTAGTTTATTTAGTGCTTACAACAAGTGCTGAGCACAAGGAAACAGTTTTGAGTGCTGAAACTAAAAAACTGGCTATTTGTAGCTAAAACTAGCTAGTTTTAACACCAATCCCAAGAAGAGAAGCAGGCCATGGCCTGTTTGGTGATCCACAGTCTTGTCCCAGATGATGCAAGGGTCTGCAGGCTTGTAGCCTTTTTCTGGTAAATGCCTCGAATAGTAACCAGACCAGTCAGGTATGTTAAGCACAGACACTCACTCTCCAGCCAGAAAGAGTCAGGAATCAATGCACTCTGCTCCTACTCTCACCAGAATCAGAATATAAGCACAGATTCTAAGCTTTGACCTATAAAGCAGATGTTCTTCGTGTTTCACTGTTGCAGTCATTACATTTGGGTAATCTGCTGGCAGTTTGCCCTCAGTCGGCCTGAATAACAAAGTCTTGGGTCCTGCGTCGGTTGCTGTCTCCTCTTCCATGACGTCAGGTCGTCAGGGGTATAAAACATGCAGCCGACGCCATTTTATTCAGTCTTTGAAATTTTCGCATTCGAGTTTCAGAACCGAAGTCTTTAAACTAATGCTAAGTACCCCATTGGGGAAACTTTTTCTTGCTCCTTACCGATGTCAGTAAAAGTTAATAACTGCATTACTTGTGGGAAGCAAATACCTCATAAGGATTTTCATTTGTACTGTATTCCTTGCCTAGGCCCTGATCACAATGTGCCTTGCTGTTGGTTTTGTGCTAGATTTAACCAACACACTATTAAGCGTCGGTATATTTCTGCTTCTAAATATTTTGGTTCTAGATTTAATTATCCTGAAATGTTGTCGGTTAGCAATCCGACTACCGGAGTTCACAAAAAACGCAAAGAAAAACACAGAGACAGACCATCGAGGTCAAAAACCGACGACAAAGCTTCTCCTAAACCAGTTGCCGGTTTGCTGGTACTCAGTGAGGTGCTTTCTCAGCCCCTGATACCCGCTACTTTTGAGTCGCAGGCCTCTACCGAGTCCCATTCGGAGTCTAGTATGCTGCGAGATTCTCAGAGTATTGAACCCACGGATGTCTCTCCTTTGGATGGATCCGGAGCCACTGAGCAGGCACCAGCTTCTGAAGGTGTTTTCAAGCCTCAGCATTTTATATTAAACCAACGCCAGCCTAAAAAACAAGGTCAAAAACATCTTCTGTGCCTATAAATCTGCCGCATGAGCCACGTGCTCAGGCCCTTATGCCTAAAAAATAGATGATCAAAATGGCTGAGGATTTAATTACCTTGATCAGGGATTCCCAACCCCCCTGCTTAGAGGCCTAGGCAAGGCACTGATTATGAATCTTCAGATCAGATTTCCATTTCTTCTGATTCCTCTTCTGATCAGGAATTTTCTATTCCACCCTATGAAGATTCTGATGCAGAGGAATCCATCCCATCTGCATCTCCTCCTGAGGATTACTCTTTTGGAGAGACTTTGTATACTTTAAGGGAACATTTTCACTGGGAGAGTCAGGACTTCTCTGAATCAAAAAAGAGCCTTAGGGATTTCCTTCTTCTTCTTCTTCAGCATAGGCCTTTGGCAATACCTCCTGTATTAGACATTGTTGATTATGTGTTTTTGGAATCAAGCATGGCTCCTGATTCCCTGCCTCCGGCTCCTAGTAAGCCAGACAGATATTACAGGGTTCCTGACTCCCACAAATTTCTGTTAAAAAATCCTGCTGCTGATCCTGAGACTATTTCTCAGGGTCCCAAGGGTGTAAAGGCCTCTACAGCCAAAAATCCTACCCCCTCTGACAGAGATTCCAGGGTGCTGGATAGATGGGGAAAGAAGGTTTATACGTCTGCAGCCTTGGCAATCAGGGCCTTAAACTGCCAGTTTCATATGCTTAAATATCAACAGCATGTTATGGGCTTACTGAAACAGAAAATGATGTTGATTTCTGATTGTGTGGAAAATAAAGAGTTACAGGAATTATTGCATTCAGCAGAACAGGTTGGAAAGCATACTTTGCAATGTGGTTTTGATTCCTTGGAGGCCTCTTGTAGGGCCGCCATTACTGGATCTGTGATCAGAAGGCATGCTTGGCTCAAGGAGCAAAATTTGGCTGATCATGTTAAAGCTAAATTGTTGGATGCCCCTTTGCAGCATGATACTCTGTTTGGTAATAAGGCAGAAGAGGTTTTAAAGAAAATGGTAGACAAAGCTAAATCTATGCAAACTGTAAAAGATTTCTTGCAAGTGCAGCCACCCAGGTTCAGTAGACACTGGCCTACTAAAAATTGGTCCTTTCCTGTGTTCAACAGAGCCACTCAAGGCAAATCCAGGCACTCAAAATGCTCCAAATACCAATCACAGGGTTCTTACAGGTCAAAGCAATGGGGTGCCTCCACCTCCAAAACTGGAGGAAACAAAACACAACCCTACAGTAGTTGTTGTTCATAGGTTCATAGGTTGGTACTGGGCTATCTGCCCGAAGGCATATATTAGCCCAGCCATATTGTGCGGTATTCACCACCCCTTTAGTAGTTCCCTAGACCCTTGTACTAGCAGCTAGTACACTTGGCCCCTATCTAGTAGTGCTGTTGGTGTGATCCCCGGTGTGAACTTTCTGTTACCCATCCACTCATCAAGGTTCCTCTTGAAGAGTGATAGTGAGGGGCTCTGTAGATCGGGACCCTGTTCCATAGTAAGGGAAGTCTCTGTGAAGGGAATCTATCCCTCCAGCATGTTCTATTCATTGTTGTGTTGAGGTTTATATCCCTAGAGCGTGTAGCTCGAGTAGATTTGGTTTTGCTAAGATGGAGCATGTTCAACAATTCTGGGTTGGACATGGCTCTGTACGTTAGACAGAGATCGCCACTGAGAAAGCAGTATGCAACAGAGAACAGTCTTAGCTTTTTCAAATGTGCTGTATAGAGCAACTGTTTGAGGCCAGTAATCCTCTTGTTTAGGTACCTCTGTGGTCTCTCCAGCTGTTGGGGATGTCTAGCCAGGTACATTCCAATTGGTGCATTGTACTCAATAATGTGTCTGATGAGGGAAGAGTAAAGGGGCACCATTACATCCTTAGATCTTGCTGCAAACCCTTTTGTGATCAGATGGGTCACATAGAAGGATTGTTTGTCTTTCGGCTTTTTCCCGGTAAGGGGTCGTCACAGCGGAACTCCGGTCCGCTAATGATTGGCAGTAGATTTTTATGAAACGCTGAGGTGCCAGCTCGACACCCAACCTTCACGCCCATTTACGCACGCATGTCTTTTGAATGCTACACAACCACGGGGAGGACATGCAGACTCCACACAGAAGGCACTCCCAAGCCAAGCCGCGAATCAAAAGGGAGAACCTCTTGCTGTGAGGTAACAGCACTACCACCGTACCACCGCAGCAACACAACCCTACAGTAAGCAGTCTCAGTGACTTTCCTCTACCATCACCAAGCACTTGGCGGTCCCCTTGGGGGGGAAACTAACACTTCATGCTCAAAATTGGCAGTTAATTACCCAGGACAAGTGGGTATTAAACATAGTATCCCAGGGGTACAGATTTCATTTCCATACTTTGCCAATTCCAAACGGATGGCTGGATCTGCCACAAAACCAGTGTGCAGAGGCCCAGAAACAAGTCATGTCCCTCATGCATATGGGGGCTATTCAACCTGTACCAGAAAAGGAAAAAGAACAAGGTTTTTATTTAAGACTTTTCCTGGTACCCAGAAAAGACAATTCATGGCATCCAATACTGGACTTATCGATTTTGAACACGTTCTTGGACATTCTAAAATTCAAAATGCTGACTTTGCAACAGCTACTGCCTAGGCTAAGCAGGAATGCTTGGTTAGTAACTCTAGACTTAAAAGAGGCATATCTGCATATCCCAATAAGGGAATCATGCAGAAGATAACTCTGCTTCAAAGCAGATTATTTGCATTACCAATTCTCTGCACTGCCCTTTGGCTTATCTACTGCGCCCAGGGTGTTTACAAAGTGCCTGGCACCAGTAATTGCATTCTGCAGGCAAAGAAGCATTCAAATTTATTCTTATCTGGATGACTGTCTCATTCAAGCAGAGGACAAGGACACTCTTCTTCAACATCTGGCATTTGTAAAAAGGCTTCTAGCATGCCTAGTGTACACCATAAACGAAAAGAAATCACAACTGGTACCCTCTCAAATAATTACATTCCTGGGTGCAAACTTGAATACAACTGCCCAGATGGCTTACCTTACTCCAGACAAACAAAGGCAACTGACAGTATACTTCAAACAAATGGCAACAAAAACCCAGTTATCTGCAAGACAAATTCTGCAGGCTTTGGGGTTCATGGCATCCTGCATTCTACTAATTCCATATACGAGACTGCATATGAGGAAACTTCAGTGGTACCTAAAAGGTTTATGGAGTCAACATTGTCACAGTCTGGAAACAATTATTCCTCTCATTCCCTGCCTACAACAGGAGTTTCTTTGGTGGGCAGAGACATGTCACCAAAACAAGAGACTGTTATTCACTCTAACCCCCTGCCACCCAAACCCTTACTACAGACGCATCAGACTATGCTTGGGGGGCCCACCTGGCGGGGAGATGCATTCAGGTCAAATGGAGCCCAAACCAACTGCATCTGCATATCAACCAGAAAGAGATGCTAGCTGTTCAGAATGCTCTGACAGCCTTCAAGGACTTACTTCAGCCAGGACAACTACTGATAAAGACGGACAACTCCACAGTTATGTGGTACATAAACAAGCAGAGGGGTACACATTCCTACCCCCTTTGCAGACTAGCCATGGCCTTGTGGAACACAGCCTTGACTTACCAAGCACATCTTCAAGCTCAGTTCCTGCCAGGAAAACAAAATACACTGGCAGACGACCTAAGCAGAAATCTTATGGACCAGCACAAATCGAAACTGGATCCACAGATCTTCAGCATGTTAACACAGAAATGGGGGACCCCCGACATAGATCTATTTGCCTCTCCCCAAAATTATTAGTTGGGCAAATTCTGCACAAGAACTCATCACAAAAAAGCATGGAAAGTGGATGCCCTATCCTACAGCTGGAAAAACCTATCAGTCTATGCCTTTCCCCCTCTGCCTCTACACTCCAAGGTCTTACTAAAAGTCAGACAGGAAAAACTAAAATGATCCTAATTGCTCTGGACTGGCCTCGCCAGCACTGGTACCCACTTCTAAGGAATATGTCTCAACTTCCTCCATGGTACTTGCCTCAAATACCTCATCTGCCGTCTCAGCAGAACAATCAAATTCTGCACACTATGCTCCAAACTCTGAGT
The DNA here is from genome assembly GCF_019279795.1 of Protopterus annectens. NCBI lineage: Eukaryota > Metazoa > Chordata > Ceratodontiformes > Protopteridae > Protopterus > Protopterus annectens. The sequence goes on from NC_056748.1 coordinate 819,156,730, forward strand.
CTTGCAGCAAGGCTGATCAATTAATTATTTAAACAACACCTCTCAGTAAATCTGTGATGGATGTCGTTTTGGAAGCCAGAAGGCCTACTACTAGAAAATGTTATGCTGATAAATAGAAGAGATTCTGTGCTTGGAACCAAGCACAAGGAACAGACAGAGCAAAGCCCAATATTCCTCACATTTTACAATATTTGACTGAGATCCTTGACAAGGGCCTATCTTTTTCTTCAATAAAAATCCATGCCTCTGCCATCTCGGCTCATTACAACACAGAGCCTCCCCTCTTTTCTCATCCTCTGCTTAAACAGTATCTTAGAGGGGCCAAAAATTTAAGGCCTCCCAGAAGATCACCAACTCCTGCATGGGATCTCAGTTTTGTGCTGGAAAAACTCACCCTGCCTCCTTTTGAACCAGCAGCTATTGCGGATATAAAATTTCTATCTTGGAAAACAGCTTTTCTCCTGGCAGTCACTTCATCAAGAAGGGTCTCAGAACTACAGGCTCTCAAGACAGTGGAGCCTTTTATTACATTTTACCCGGACAGGGTGTCCCTCAGAACCAGTCCTTCTTTTATGCCTAAGGTGGTATCCAGTGTGGCTCTTAACCAGACCATTCACCTGCCAACATTTTACCCAAACTTGCAGAACAAGGGGGAGCGGATTCTGCATTCATTGGACGTACACAGACAACTAAGATTCTACTTAAACAGAACCAGATCTCTAATAAAGACTGAGTAACTACTGGTAGTATTTGCTGCAGGGTCAGAGGGGAAGGCTATATCAAAGCAGACTATTTTTAAGTGGATAAGCCATTGCATTCGTTTCTGCTACTTGCACCATGGTAAACCTGTGCCCAAGGAGATCAGATCACATTCCACCAGGGCTGCCACTACTTCAGCAGCTTTTCTTAGAGGGGTTCCAACCAAAGACATTCTAGAAGCTGCTACTTGAAGCTCAGTTCATACCTTCACAAAGCATTATCATTTGCGTCTCTTCTCTAAATCCAGGGCAGGCTTTGCCACTGCAGTTCTGCAGGGCCTTATAGCCGCTCCTAATGCTGTTTAGTTCCATCCATAGCTTTGGGATTCTACCCAAATGTAATGACTGCAACAGTGAAACACGAAGAACATAGTACAGTTGTGTACACTTACCATAAATGTCGATGTTCAAGTGTATTCACTGTTGCAGTCCAGGTTACCCACCCGCCATCCCCCTTTCTATACCTTTTCTTTCCTTCACTATACACTAAAGCCTTTGTGGTGTATTTGCTTTGAGATGAAGGTAAAGTTTATGTTGCTAAAATTGCATTTTTATATATTTCTGTTTATATATATATCTGCTCCCCATTTGGGGGGCACCTGACATCTGGGGCAAGAAAAACTGAATACAATGGCGTCAGCTGCATGTTTTATACCTCTGACAACCTGACGTATGCGAAGAAGGCCTTGTGATTGTCCTTAGTGGATGTGGCCAATTTGGACTCAAAGTTAACCTTAGAGGATTTCACCAGTGACCTTATTTGCTTGTTCAGACAAAGGAGAGATTGCTTCCAACTTGGCACCTGCTCCTTCTTGGTCCTGGACGGCAATTTTTTTCCTTTTATTATAGAGTCAGTTTATTACTGCTGTCCACCAGACAGGTTTACTTTTCCTTGCGGAAGTTGATTTGGTCCTGTCAGGTATTACTGAGTCTATGCAGCTGTATAGGTGCTCATATAGTTTTTGGTGTAGGCTTTGGCATTAGTGCTTATTCCAACTGAAGGGATGGTGGCTGTGAAGCTGCTTATACCTACTCTCAGGAGATTGCAGTCAGCTTTGGAAAAGTTTTTTTTGTTTGACCCTGGCAAGGGCGGGGGGCAGGAGAGGTAGTGACTTTGAAAGTGATTGCTCTATGGTTGGATCTTACCAAGGAGGATGACACTGTAGGGGTGCTACAGTGGCTATTCATGTTGGTTAGGTTGGTCCAGGATATTTTCACCTGTTGTGGGGGTGTCGACCAACTGATCCAATGCATTGGCATTGACGAAGTCAAGGAATCTCTGCACGTTCATGTTTGATATAGAATAGGTCTTCAACTCTGTAATTGGGTAGTTAAATTCACCCAGGATCAGGGTAGAGGGTTGAATCTTGATGGATTCAAGTAAGCCCAGATGGGTGTAATGGGTCTCCTGAGTCGGGGTTAGGGGTCTATATCTAGCTGTGATTTGAATAGGTGTTTTGTCAACAGTTAACTGCATCTGGAGTGTCTCGTGTCTCATTCTGTTTGACCAGCATGGAGGTGTGTATGTCTTTGATAAATATTGAAACTCCACTTCCTTTGGCTTTGTAGCCCTCCGTTTGGGGTCTGAAAGTATGGTAGGAGAAGTAACCTAGTAAGGCTGTGGTGCTCTCCTCACCTCTGAACCAGGATTCAGTGACTACACAAATGTCAGCATCTTCCAGGGTGAGGAATGTTTGCAGTGAGTGCAGTTTCATGTTAAGACTCCTAGCATTTAGCAGCATGACCCTTAAATTTCATTTAAAAGAATTTTTCACATTGGTAATTTTGTTCTCATAACTTTGCCTAAAAAAGGCACTATGGGGGAGGCAAGAGCCATTGCCAGGGGCCTGAAGCCTTGGGCAGGCAGATGAAGGCCATCTCTGGCAAAGCATCATGATCTGTCATTCATGTCCTCCCAAGCTGTCAGGTACTGGATTCCGTTGGAATGACACCAGAAACTAAGCCAATTGTTAAAGTCAATAATTTTCTGTTTGTATTGAGGCATCATTCTGGGTGATTGTGGGATGCTGCTTAAGGCTAGGGACATACCTGCCTGGGACACGTATTCAGCGAGCTCAATCATGTCTCTCTTCATATAGTCCAGAGAGGTACGTCTCAAGTCATTCACACCAACATGGACTATGACAGAGTCATAACAGTACCTGTTGTTGAGAGACTTAAGTGCATGAGTGTTATGGCGGATTCTAGCAATTGACAAGCAATTTACCATGACTTTCCCCTTGTCTAGTGGACCATGCCTTACAGGCTTGTGTACTGTGTGTGGTGCTTGGTGCGGTGGATTGTGATGTGTGCGTGTGTGTGTGTGTGTGTGTGTGTGTGTGTGTGTGTGTGTGTGTGTGTGTGTGTGTGTGTGTGTGTGTGCTTTTGCCTCTGAGATCTCTTTTGTTTAGGTATGTTTTTGTTGAGATCCTCCACATATGTAGGAATGTACTGTACAGGTGTGGGTGGTGCTAGAGGTGTGATGTTTGTGCAGATAACCTTATCAGTGTCAGATCTACTGGCTTGTGATTGTGACAGCAAGGATTCTAGGTTCTTAATGTAATTGCATCTCTCACATATTGTGTTCCTAGGTGGTAGAAGAAGAGGTTTGTCCATGTGCATGAGGCAGTTACTATTCTGTCTCAGGGTGCCAATATCAACCAGACTAGCAGGAAAAACCACAGGAAGTTGTCCGTCCATGGTTGTCAGAATATGTGGAAGAGAGGTCAAGGATGGTAGACTGGGTATTATCAGAATAGAGTACCTATAGGTGTGAGTTGGGCTGGATAAAATCAACACAGTAGTTGCAAGGGAGGTCATCAGTTACACAGGAGTGCTGGTAATGGAAAAGATGCAGGTAAGATACCTCGCAATGGGTTAAAACAGTGCAGTGGCAGTGTGCGATGAGCAAACAACCACAACACCCTGTAAACAGGATTTAGATACCAGAAAAGATGGGAGAGTCTAGAGTCTCAAATTACTACCCAATCTTGCTAGCCCCTGCACTTGCAACCGGTCAGTCATGCTAGAGAAGCTCAAGCAACCCTGTTACTCACTCTGACAGAGAAGGCAAGCCCCTACCAGCATAAGATGGCTGCCAGAAACATAGGAAACTCAACAAGCAAAACAATCAGGCCTGGATAACAGCAGGCCTCTGTCCAAACTATGCTACCCAACTAAAACACATAAAACTTAAAAAAATGCACAGAAAAGCACAGATAGAGCACTCACAAACAGAAAATGCAACTTTCAGTATGAAAAAGCAGTTTACAGTTAAGTAACTTAGTAAAAATGCAATTACAGTAATGAAACACTAGCAATGAAAATACAGTTAAAACAGTACAGAAATGCAGTGAAACAGTAAAACAAGCTTTATAACGGTGCAAAATGTAATAGATTAGCTGTATAGCACAACTATAAGCATTAAGACGTGCAATTCAATGAAATACATGTAAAAAAAAAACTTATTCTGCTCTTGGAGCCTCAGGGAATTTCTGCTATGTCACAGTAATGAATCACCACTCCTCAGCCTGGTAAAAACAAGCACAGTCAAGAATCTAGAAGCTCGAATTGCTACCCATTTCTGCTAGCCCCTGCACTTTCAACCAGTCACTTGTGGTAAAGAAGGTCAGGCGATCGTGTTACTCTCACTAACAGAGAAGACAAACCCCCTACCAGCATAAGATGGCTGCCAGAAATACAGGAAGCTCAACAGGCAAAACAACTAGGCCTGGATACAGCAGACATCTATCCAGACTATTCTACCTGACTAGAACACAGAAACCTCACAGAAAATGCACAGAAAAGAACAGGTAGAGCACTCACAAACAGAAAATAGCAACTCTCAGTATGAAAAAGCAGTTTACAGTTAAGTGATTCATTTACAATAATGAAACACTATGTAGGAATGAAAATACAGTTAAAACAGTACAAAAATGCAGTTAAACAGTAAAAAAACCTTTATAACAGTGCAAAGCATAGTAGATTAGCTGTATAGCACAACTATAAGTGTTAAGAAATGCAATTCAGTGTAATAAATGTAAGAAAAAATCTTGTTCTGCTCTTGGAGCCTCAGGGAATTTCTGTTATGTCACAGTGATGAATCTCCACTCCTCAGCCTGGTAAAGAATGACTAAGCCAAGATTCAGGGCATTCTGTCCCTTTCTCCTGACCTTCCTCCCTTTTTCCTTCCCCCAGGCTTTCACTTAACCCAGAAGCCTGGCCACAGATAGTCACAGACAAGTGATACCAAGAATAATTCATTGAGGATACTCTTCACAGTTGGCAGAAAATCCCCTTCAGGGAAGTCCCACTGCGTCTGCCACATCAGACACATCTCTGGCACTACTTCACAAGTTGCAACCATGGGTTGTAGAGCCAGTTCCTGTGCCACAAAAAGGAAAAGGAATTTACGCTAAAATCTTTTTAATGCCCAAAAAGCAGCTGTAGAGGAGGCCAGTGCTAGATATGTCTACCGAAGTACCTTTCTGAAATTCCAAATGGCTACCTTGCAAACTGTTATCCCTTTTTCCAGATCACTGTTTCATGGTGGCTTTACATCTGAAGGATGCTTTTCACCACATTCCAATTGCTCCCAACTTCAAGATGAACCTACAGATGTCCTGTTTAACACACTATGAAGAATTGTCTTTCTGAGAAATATGACAGACTCACACAAAAGTATGTCCTTTTTTCCAGAAAACTAAGTCCTGACTGTTTAGAACATTTTGCAGGGATTTCTCTTTTCAAAAATCTTTCTCCACAAGAGAGTTTCTCAAAATTAACACCTTCACGTCATCAGTGATCCTCATGACACCAACTGCCAGGCACCAAATGAAAAAGATTAAATGGTACTTAAAAAAAATTGTTGGACCCAGCACCTGCACCCCTTGAAGTTCCTCACAACTGTGCTGGATTTTGTGAATTGAGTTACAGTGGTGGAGGGATCAGATGTCTTTCAATCCAGACCTACACTTCTCCCTACAGACTCCAGTTCAGTCAATCCAGATGGACTCCTCAAATTTTGCATGGAGAGTGGTGCACAGGGGAGTTCAAGTGCAAGGCGAATGGGGTCCTTCAGATGCTGTAAAACACATAAATGTCAAAGAAATGTTAGCAGTGATTCAGACCTTAAAAGTTCTTCACCAGTTTTGATCTCTCTCTGTTTGTCACAGACAACACTGCAGTCATGTGGCACGTGAACCGACAAGGGGGTACAAGGTCTTACCCTCTTTGCCAGTTAGCAGTGATGGCCTAGGTGCTACCCTTATATCACTTTCTAATGCATCAGGCCTCATACTTCCCATCAGAGCAAAGCATAGTGGCACATAAACAAAGTAGATGTCTCACAGACCCTCATGAGAGGAAACCCTGGACAGCGGTCTGTGTAGATTTGGTCCAGATGTTGGGAACACTTCACATAGTTCTGTTCACCTCTTTTCACAACAGCCATTTGGAAAACTTCTGTTTGTGACATCCCTACAGCCACACTTGGAAGACAGAAGCATTATTTTTCCCTTGGATGGGAATGTACCTTTATGCATTTCCACCCTTTCCACAGATACCCAACGTACTTATAAAGATTCAGAAAGAATTACCAGTGATCATTGTAGTGTCCCCCTTTAGGCCTAGGCAGATTTGGTTCTCTCTTTCAGTGGAATTAGCTAAGGGCAATTAGCACAAGCTTCCTCACACTCTGGATGTGCTCACACAGTGTCACGGGTAACTTGTGCACCCCAGCTTAGAGCAATTGTTTCTGATAACCTGGATGATTCTGTCTTGATATGTTTTAGGTGTGTATTCCATGAAGATGTGCAGCAGGTATTGAAGGAGACAAGAAAACATACAACTAAGTAATTTTGTGTTTTCAAGTGGAAGATGTTTTCTAGCTGATGCCTAACTGAAATCAGAGGGTCCCAGTATGCTGACAACCTCTGATTTTTGAAATAAGTGCATGAGCTACTCAATGATGGCTTATCATATGCCTCTATTAAGGTGCATCTGGCAGCCTTCTAAACTTGTCTTCCAATGGATACCCTTATTATGTCTCTTTTTGTGGTCAAACAGTTTAGGAAAGGAGTGTTGCACTTGAGACCACCCCCTTAGGATCTCAACTTTGATTTTGAAAAATTGACCTTCTCTCCTTTTGAACCTGCCTTTTTGGCTAATTTGAAGTTCATCACTCTGAGAGCTGTTTTACTTATTCTGACATCTACAAGGTGACTCTCTGAGCTGCATACCCTCATGGTGGGCCAACATTATCTGATTTTTACACAAGGTCAGGGTCATATTACACACTAATCCTTCTTTCATACCAGACAGTGTTTCTGAATTTACTCACAATGAAGCCATCGATTTCCCAGATTTCTTTCCATAACCTAGAAACAAGGGAGGGAAAATTCTGCTTACATTGGATGTGCACATACAGCTCAGGAACTATCTAATTGAATTAAGCCTTTCAGGAAAGCTGAATAGTTTATTTCCTGATCTGGGCTAAGGAGGGTCAACCTATCCCAAAGCAAATGATTGCTCATTGGTTACCGTCTGCTATTGTTTTTGTTACTTCACCATGGTAAATTTCTTCCAGGCAAAGTTAAGGCACGTTCCACCAGAGCCTTGTCTTGTTCATTGAAATATGGGAAAGGAATGGATTCTAAAAGCATTCTAGAGGCAGCAACTTGGTCCTCTGTTCTTACCTTTATGAAGCACTACGATCTTGATTCTTTCTGAAGTCCCAGAGGAGGCTGTGAGAGACTCTTCTACTGGGGCTCCCAGATCTTCATACATCCTCCTCCCAGGTATGATAAGCTTTTAGAATCTACTCCTATGCCACTGAGGCAGTGCGAATGATGAACATAGTACAGATTCACAAGTCCTACTTACCTGTAACAATAGATGCTAGAATCTTAGTCTGCCTCAGTGGCAGCACCCACCCACCATCTTACTTATTTTGTATATAGTTGTATGGTACCCAACTTTGTTGTGTTGTTTGTATTCTTTGGTTATTTGTGTTGGTGTTTTTTTTTTATTTGCTGCAAACTAGTTGGTTTCAGACAATTCTTGCTTCTAGTCCTGTTTGCTTCATTTTACTTTGCACTAAAAGCCAGAATAACTGACTTTGTGTCAGGGCGTTGGCTTCCTCTGATGGGAGGGACTTTGCAGTCCCTTATCACAGGTAGTTAGAGGAGGGGATTCTGATCTCTGGAAAGTTGCTAGTGTAGGTTTGTGCAGGCACAGAGCCTATATACCATTGAGGCAGTGTCAAATTTGAAAATCTGTTACATGTAAGCAGGGATTACACAGCCGTAAAACTTGAGTGGAGATCCAAGTGCCCAAAAAAGACCAGTACCAACAGCCAAGAAAAATCACCAAACAATTTACTAAAGTCAACAAGCAGCAAAAATAGCAAGTGATAGGAGATTAGTGCTTTTGTCTAGGTAAAGACTTCAGAACTACTAGTACATCCACTGTTTCACTTAAATACTCACAAAATCAATGCATGTGATCAAACTGACCAATGGAACACCAGTGTGGACTTTCAAAAAATTGTGTGAGAAACTATGTTAAAATCCAAGATACAAGCATGATAATACATGCATACAATACCAGTAGAATTCACTAATGAATAACAGCATTATACAAATACAAATATATGTTAAACTCAGGAATGTAAATTAAAACAAATTATGTGTAAACTCCAGAACATTTAAACCACATCGTATCTGTAATAATAACCCCTCAAGACTCTTTAACTTAAGAATGGGAGTGATGGAACTACTGTCATTGAGGCCTGGGGAGATAAAGCATCACATGTAAGAATCCATTTGAGTTCCTTTTTATTTAAATGATCCTCAGTGTAGAAAACCCGTGGATCACTGACCATGTGGTCAGTCACCACAAACTTGAAAAAATGCCCCTCACAAGAAGAGATGTGTCTGTAAAGAGCATTCATAGACCTTTCTCTCCTAATGTCATTTAAATGCTTATAAATTCTCTCCTTTAACATGCGACAGGTCTTCCCAATGTGAAAAGCCTTACATTTTTGGCAAAGCACCCCATACACAACTCACCTAGATAGGCAATTGAAATGCCTTTTCACTTCTATTTTCTTATGCCTAATAAAGAATGAATCACAGCACTGGATATGTTGGCAGTAGTTGCAGTGGTTGCACTTAAACACACCCTTTGGTCTATTTGAACCCATATTGTCTTTTTTCATCTCTAATAAACTCTTGAAACACATACCTTTCCTAAAAACAATTTTTAGTTTAGTACCAAATAATTCAACACCTTCTTTAATTGAGGGGACAATTAGCCAGAATTTTTTAACCACTTCAACAATTTCGTGACTATTCATTGAAAGGTAATGACCATAGAACATTCTAAGGCACCTCAACTGTTTGAATACCATTGTTGTCATTTTGATCCATAACTGATTCAACATGTGGGCCTTTTTGGATGGGGGAGTGAAGGTTGATAAAAACCTTTGTTACGTTAACCAAGGACTTCATCCTTGACAGACACCAATAGTTCCAAAGGGTAACCCCTTTGCTGAACATGTCAAGAAGCTTGTCTGTCTCCTGCCCAATTGTGGTGTTGTCTGACACCATACGAGCCAGTCGTACAAATTGCCCTTTCACTATTGCTCTTTTTTGAAAAGGAGGGTGCCAACTGTAATAGTGAAGGTAAGAATTTGAAAAGTTTTTTTTTTACGATAGATAGGTCAACCCTCCCTTATGTTACTGTCTGACAGGTACATACAGCTCTCAATGAATGAATTGAATATTGCTTTTTCCAAAATAGATGCTTGCCTTTATGACATGGTCAGGCAGGGCCAGACAGACAAGGACACTCATGATTATCTTTCTAACCAAGTTCCAGTGGTAGGCAGTATTTTTGGAATCCCTAAGATCCATAAGGATTTAAATAATCCACTTTTGAGACCTATAGTGGATGCTGGGAGAAGTAAAACATTTTACTTAGCTAAGTATGTGGATAGTTTACTACAACCATCTACAAGTCATGTAAAACATATATGTAAAGATTTGTGGGATTTCCTGTATAGATTAGCACAGCTTGAATTTTTGGAAGATTGTGTTTTTGTAACGATTGATGTTCAAGACTTATATTCTGTTATCCCCCATACAGAGTGATTGTTCTGGGTCCAAAGCACATTCTTTGACATTGGTCTTTTGGATCAAAATAGCATAAATACTGCTGTTACACTGATGGACCTTGTCCTGAGTAACAATTACCTATACTTTGAAGGATATTTGTTCAGGCAAGCAAGTGAAGTAGCAATGGGAGCTTCTTGTACTCCTAGCTTTACCAATCTCTTTATGACATATTGGGAGAGGCATTTTATTCTCAATAGTTCATTTGCGAGCAACTGATCATTCTACATCTGTTTTTTGATGATTTTTTTTAATATGGAATGACTCAGGAAGTTGAATGAGTTCTTGGAATACATCAATAACACTACCCCATTTTTGAAATTCACTCATAATTTGACCACGACCAAATAGCCTACTTAGATGTTATGGTTAGTAAGGATTATGGTAGGGAGTGTTTTTGTTTTAACATATATCGTAAAAAGACCTTTTCAAATTCTTATCTCCTATGACAGTTGGCACCCTCCTTTTCAAAAAAGAGCAGTTAGTGAAAGGGTAATTTGTACGACTGGCTTGTATGGTGTCAGACGACACCACATTTGGGCAGGAGATAGACAAGCTTCTTGACATGTTCAACAAAAAGGATTACCCTTTGGAACTATTGTTGTCTGTCAAGGACGAAGTCCTTGGTAAAAGGAACAAAGGTTTTTACCAGCCTTTACTCCCTATCCAAAAAGGCTCACATATTGAGTCAGTTATGGATCAAAATGACAACAATGGCATTCAAACAGTTGAGGTGCCTTACGAACGTTCTTTGGTCATTACTTTTTCAGTAAATAGTCAGGAAATTGTTGAAGTGGTTAACAAATTCTGGCCAGTTGTCACCTCTATTAAAGAACAAAAATTGTATTGTATTTAATGTTATACGTAATTATTTTATATAATTATCTTTAGACAATACAGTTACTAAACTGAATGTATTTGTTGTTTAAGCATTTATTAATTGTCATTTTATATGTATGACATTATTTTTATATTGTCTTTATGGTTTATGGCTTTAAATAAGGTATTTTAGTATTTTGGCGCGCTTTGTCATTTAAAACAAGGTGGAATCAGCTGTTTTAACCGTTCTGAAGAAGCTAGCTTAGTCTAGTGAAAGCGCTTAACGTTTGAGACTGCTGCATTTTTATATTAAACATATTTGTGGATTCAGCTTTTCCGGTGGATTTATTTTGCTAACTTTTTGTTCTGTGGTTCGATCAACTGGTGTGGAATATTTAGAGAGTTTATCGGTGTTGTTCCACACGGGAGGTACGTTGTTCTATTAAAGAAGGTGTTGAATTATTGGGTACTAAACCAAAAATTGTTTTTAGGAAAGGTATGTGTTGCAAGAGTTTATTTGAGATGAAAAGAGATATATGGGTTCAAGTAGACCAAAGGGTGTGTTTAAGTGCAACCATTGCAACTATTGCCAACATATCCAGTGCTGTGAATCGTTTTTATTAGGCATAAGAAAATAGAAGTGAAAAGGCATTTCAGTTGGCTATCTAGGTGAGTTGTGTATGGGGCCTTTTGCCAAAAATGTAAGACTTTTTACATTGGGAAGACCTGTCGGATGTTAAAGGAGAGAATTTAGGAGCATTTAAATTACATTAGGAGAGAAAGGTCTACTAATGCTCTTTACAGACACATCTCTTCATGTGAGGGGCATTTTTTTCAAGTTTGTGATGATTGACCACATGGACAATGATCCAAGGGGTTTCTGCACTCAGGATAATTTAAATAAAAAGGAAATCAAATGAATTCTTATATGTGATGTTTTATCTCCCCGAGGCCTCAATGAAAGTAGTTCCATTTTCAAGTTAGAGTCTTGAGCAGTGATTATTACAGATACAATGTGGTTTAAATGTTCTGGAGTTCACGTATAATTTGTTTTAATTTACATTCCTGAGTTTAACATATATTTGTATAATGCTGTTATTCATTAGTGAATTCTATTTTATTATATGCATGTATTATATTATCATGCTTGTATCTTGGATTTTAACATAGTTTCTCACACAATTTTTGGAAAGTCAACACTGGTGTTCCATTGGTCGGTTTGATCACATGTGTTGATTTTGTGAGTATTTAAGTGAAATAGTGGATGTACTAGCGATTCTGAAGACATCTTTACCTAGATGAAAGTGCTAAATTGCTAACACTTGCTATTTTTGCAGCTTGTTGATTTTATTAAATCGTTTAGTGATATTACTCGGCTTTTGGTACTGGTGTTTCTGGGCACCTGGATCTCCACTCAAGTTTTTCATTTGTTTGGTTTGGTTCTTGGTTTGTCATTACACAGAGTTACTTTGGTTCCAATTTAGCCCATTTATCTGACCATGTGGAATAATATATAAATTCTGTCTTGAGTTACTGCTGCTGAATTCACATCTTACGCACCAAATATTCCCACATTTCTCTTAAAAAATCTACCCTCTTTAGTTATATTTTCACTTCTATGTCCCTCTTTTGCCTTCTCGCTGTTTCATATCAAATTCGTGTCCCTCCATATAAATAATAATCTATGCTGAAAGATGATTATTTCTCCCAAAATTTTCTTAAGCTCTGTAATATCAGTTTTTGTGGAATATAAATACACCTCAGTGTGATCCTCATCCCTTCCCAGTAGCCTCTTACTACCAAAAATCTACCATTATTGTCTTTCCTCTTTTTCTGACCTTGTGTCACCATTGGAACCCCTTTAGCAGTTAGTTATTGTTTCCTCTTTCTTTTTTCCCTGGTACTCTGCTGAATGTCCATCCTGAAATCCTTTCTTTGTCAGATTAAGATTTACATGCTCATTTCTGTTTAGAAATGTCTACTGCAACATTGCTATTTGTAATCTGCAGTTCTTAATATGAGTCAGTGCTCTCCACATTTTGTCGGAACCTGTAAGGCCATTTACATTCCGTGGTGATACGGACAGAGTAGTCATTATGCTAGAAGGTTAATTAATACTTATATCTATCATATAAAACAGTTCTTTTGAATGTGTATTTCCAACATCTGGCTTTCATGCACACACCAATGTTCGGCAGAATGATCCTGTGCCAGTTGCCCCTTCTCATCGCCAGTTTAACCTGTGTCTTATTTTGAAGACATTTTGCTTCAGTGAAAACACTTAAACCAAAAACATAATAAAATTTCAAACCCGCCATCATCCCCTTTAACATAGAATAACATTATGTACATTTTCAACAAATTTATTTTTATATTTCCAGATTGAAGCATTTGCCCCAAGTGCATGGCTGCACCCACAGGTATTACCTAATGTAAAATCAGTTACCCATGCTAAAGTGCATGTTACAGCCTGGGTTGATACTTGCACTGACTAGTATCTGTTCCCCTCCCAGATATGAAATGTAGCTTGTATGATTTCACTAAACATTAAATAATCAAAAAAGTGTAAACAGTATAAGCAAGATCAAACTAAAAAATACAGGATGTTCTTCATTCCACATTGCTGCAGTCCTAACTATTGGGGTAGTCCGCTGTCCAGTCGGCCCGAATACCAAAGTATATGGCTGACGTCGGTCACGGCGCATTAGACTGACGTCAGTACGTCAGGGTACTAATGCGCATGACCGACGTCATATCCTTAGTCTTTTTTGCCGCATGGTCCGATGCAGAAGCAATTTTGCGAGTGCAGGTTGGCGTTCTGAAAGTTTCTGAAGTCAGAGTTTCAGACCGAATCAAAGTTGGCTAAGTACCCCGTTGGGGAATATTTTGGTTTTTTCTTGCCACAGTATTTAACCGGATGTCAGAAAAAGTGAATAACTGTATTTCTTGTGGGAAACAGATACCTCATAGGGATTACCATACTTTGTGTATACCTTGTTTAGGGCCTGAGCACGGCGTTGTTGGATGCCGCTCTTGTGCTAGATTTAACAAACGCACTATTAAGAGAAGGTTAGACTGTGCTAGGTTGGTTTTGGGAAGCGTTGTAATTATAAAATGCCGCCGGATGCTCCGGCGCCGCTTCGCCAAAAGCGCAAGGACAAAACTGCAAAGCCTAGAGTGGAAGAACCGACAGTCCCAGACGTCGGTCCTTTAGAAGGCTCAGTGGAGCCGGAGGTTCTGCCAGGAGTTTCTTTGGAGTCTCAGGGAGAGACTTTACTGTTACAGGATGTGTCCTCTCAGGAAGTAGGCCAGGCTGAGGGGGCTTCTCAGGTGGCTGTTCTTCCCTCTCTTCCTAAGGTGGTTAGAGCCTCCCCTTCTGTTTCCAAGGCTTCTTTGAGAGGCAGGCCAAGTTTAGCTTCAGTGGGGATTTCTCCTAGTGCTTCAGGGTCTTTACCTAAGAAACATATGCTTAAAATGGCAGAGGATTTGATTACTATGATTAGAGGTTTTATGCCCCCTCCTGATAAGAGGCCTAGGGTGGAACCTGTGTTTGAGAGTTTTGAGCAATGTTCGGAGGCTTCTGAGTCTTGACTGAAGACTTGCAGGAGTATCCTCCTTATTCTGATTCTGATGTGGATGATTCTACTCCTTCAGCTTCTCCTCCTGAGGATTTTTCATTTTCAGAGACTCTGCATTCCATGAGGGAGCATTTTAAATGGGAAGGTCAAGATTTCTCTGATTCCAGAAAGAGGCTTAGGGAATTCTTGTTTTTGCCCCAGCATAGGCCTTTAGCTATACCTCCTGTTCTGAATGTGGTGGAAGATGTTTTTGCAGAGGCTTCCTTGAATCCTGATTCTCTGCCTCCTGCCCCAGTTAAACCGGATAGGTACTACAGGGTGCCTGAAGCTCATAAGTATCTTTTTAAGAGTCCTAGGGCAGACCCGGAAACTGTCTCTCAGGGGCCTAAAGGTGTGAAGGCCTCTGTTGTTAAAAATCCTGTTCCTCCTGATAAAGAGGCAAGGGCTTTGGATAGATGGGGAAAGAAAGTGTATACTTCTTCCACTTTAGCCATGAGGGCGTTGAATTGTCAGTTTCACATGTTAAAATATCAGAATTATCTCCTTTCACAGTTGAAATCTAAGGTGGATGCTCTGGCGGAAGGTATTGAGTGTAAAGAGTTGCAGGATTTAGTTCATGTGTCTGAACAGGTGGGTAAACATTCCTTGCAGTGTGGTTTTGATGCTGTGCAGGCCTCCTCGAGGGTGGCTGCCACTGGTTCTGTTCTTCGGAGGCACGCCTGGTTGAGAGATCAGAATTTAGCTGAGCATGTTAAAACAAGGATTTTGGATGCTCCTTTACAGTCTGATGTGTTGTTTGGTTCGCCTGTGGAAGCAGTTTTAAAGAAAATGGAGGACAAGGCTAAGTCTATGCAGACTGTTAAGGATTTTTTGCAGGTGCAGCCTCCGAAGTTTAGTAGAAATTGGCCTACTAAGGGATGGACTTATCCTGCTTATGATTCCCAGTCTAGGGGTAGGTCTAGACGTGGTAGGGGCAGAGCTCAAGGTTCTTTTAGGCCTAGGACAGGGAGTTCCCCTGCTCAGACTTCTGGTGAGGGCAGGGGTCAGTCCTTTTCTTAAGCAGACCCAATGACCTGCCTTTTCAGCTGCCAGTACATTCTCGCCTGGCAGCACCTTTGGGAGGAAGGCTGTCTCTTTTCAAAGAAAATTGGGATTTAATTACCCAAGACAGATGGGTTCTGGATATCATTCACCACGGTTACAGGTTTTATTTCCATACCTTGCCTCCTTTCAAAGGCATGCCAGACATTCCTCCTCTACAAAGAACAGGGGCTCACAAGCAAATTTCTCTGTTGCTCGAAATAGGGGCCATTCAGCCAGTTCCTGTGCCAGAAAGGGGCCTAGGATTTTATTCTCGCCTGTTCCTAGTACCAAAGAAGGGGAACACATGGAGACCAATTTTGGATTTATCTATCCTCAACACTTATCTGGACATTCCCAAGTTCAAAATGTTGACGTTACAACAGCTTTTACCTCTGCTGGGCAAAGATCACTGGATGGTAACTTTAGATCTCAAGGAAGCTTACCTTCATGTGCCAATAAGACTAAGTTGCAGGAAGTATCTGCGTTTTCGAGCTGGAAATTCTCATTATCAGTTCTCTGCGTTGCCCTTTGGCTTATCTACTCCGCCCAGAGTATTCACAAAGGTTCTGGCTCCAGTGATAGCTTACTTCAGGCTAAAAGGAATTCAAATCTATCCTTACTTGGACGACTGCCTGATTCTGGCTCAAGAAAAGGAAGACCTTCTACAGCATTTGGAATATGTCATAGCAGTGCTAAGATGCCTAGGGTATTCTGTGAGCGAAATAAAGTCCAGTCTAGTACCCTCTCAAGACATGTGCTTTCTGGGTGTGAGACTGAATACAGCAGCCCAGATGGCCTTTTTAACCCCGGACAAACAAAAGAATCTTTCCAGTTACTTCCATCAACTATCTCTTCAGTCCGGGCTGACTGCAAGGACAGTCCTTCAAGCCTTAGGGTTCATGGCATCTTGTATTCTGGTGCTTCCCAATGCCAAACTGCATATGAGGAAGCTACAATGGTATCTCAAAAATCTGTGGACACAGCACTGCCAGGATTTGGACACTGTCATTCAAATAATACCTTGCATTCAAAAGGAATTTTTGTGGTGGGCTCAGGAATGTCACCTAAACAAGGGACTCTCTGTGACCCGGCCAGAGGCGAGTCAGATTCTAACGACAGATGCCTCAGACATTGCTTGGGGAGCTCATCTAAATGGAAAGTGGATACAAGACAAGTGGCCTGCCAGACTACAGCATCTACATATCAACATGAAAGAGATGTTAGCAGTCCAGTTTGCATTAATGGCTTTCAAGGAGTTACTTCTTCCAGGGCAGGTGTTGATTCTAACAGACAACACAACTGTCATGTGGTACATCAACAAACAAGGGGAACACATTCTTACCCATTGTGCAGACAAGCAGTGATTTTATGGGAGACTGCGCTCAGCTTGCAACTAACTCTTCAGGCAAGGTTTCTGCCGGGAGCACAGAACTCCCTAGCAGCTGTGTTAAGCAGACAAATCATGGATCCCCACGAGTGGAAACTGGATCTTCATGTATTTCAAAAATTGACAGTGTCATGGGGAACTCCAGACATAGATCTGTTCGCTTCTCCACTAAACCACCAGCTGCCAAAGTTTTGCACGAAGGGATTTCATCACACAGCTTGGAAAATGGATGCTCTTTCTTTCAGTTGGAAAAATCTTCATGTGTATGCTTTTCCACCTCTGCCTCTTCTCCCAAAGGTGCTTCTAAAGGTCAGACAAGACAAGCCAAGGATGATTTTAATAGCTCCAGATTGGCCTCGGCAGCACTGGTACCCATTACTGAGGAGTCTGGTAAGGAAGCCTCCATGGCCTTTACCCTTGATTCCACACCTGTTGTCTCAGAGGGACGGTCGTCTGCTCAATGTCAAGCTTCACTCTCTTCATCTAACAGCCTGGCATATTCTGTTTTGAAAGACAGCAGGTCTCAGCTTCCTCAACAAGTTTTAAATGTGATTATGGAAGCCAGAAGACCTAGTACAAGGAAAGTGTACGCAGAAAAATGGAAGAGATTTTTATTTTGGACTGCAGCAAAGAATTTGGAGATTTCTGAGCCTAATTTGAGTGTGGCTCTTCAATATCTTACTGAGTTATTGGACAAAGGTTTGTCTTTCTCTTCCATTAAGATTCATGCTGCAGCAATTTCAGCTCACTATGATTGTGACCCACCATTGTTTTCACATCCTTTGTTCAAGCAATTTCTTAGAGGGGCAAAGAATATAAGACCCCCACGTAGAGCTCCTACTCCTGCTTGGGACCTCAATTTTGTGTTGGAGAAACTTACTCTACAACCTTTTGAGCCTGCGGCTACTGCTGAACTGAAATACTTGTCATGGAAGACTGCTTTTTTGTTGGCCATTACTTCTGCTAGAAGGGTTTCTGAGTTGCAGGCCCTTATGGCGGTTGAGCCTTTTTTGATTTTTCATAAGGATAGGGTATCATTACGTACTAATCCTTCCTTTATGCCTAAGGTGGTTTCTAGTGTGGCTTTAAACCAAACTATTCATTTGCCTACTTTTTATGCAGATCCCCAAAATAAAGGGGAAAAGATTTTGCACACTTTAGATGTACACAGGCAATTGCGTTATTATTTAAGCAGGACTAAGGATTTTAGGCAGTCTCAGCAGTTGTTTGTTTCTTTTGCGTTGAGTTCGCAGGGCAAGCCTGTGTCAAAACAAACTATTTCTAGGTGGATTGGGTTTTGCATTGCATTTTGTTATTCCCATCATGGCAAGGAGATTCCAGCTGGGATTAGGCCTCATTCCACTAGGGCTACTGCCACTTCAACAGCATTTCTAAGGTGGGTGGCAACTAAGGATATTTTGGAGGCAGCTACTTGGAGTTCAGTGCATACTTTCTCTAAGCATTACCACCTTCCTCTCTACTCTAAGTCTAGGGCTGGTTTTGCCACAGCTATTTTGCAAGGCATGTTATCAGCTCCTACTTCCTTATGATTTGCCAGCCTCCCTTACCTCTGCTTTGGGATTCTACCCAATAGTTAGGACTGCAGCAATGTGGAATGAAGAACATAGTACAGTTTTGTACCTACCATAAATGTAGATGTTCGAGGATCCACATTGCTGCAGTCCAATTTACCCTCCCTCCTTCCCCTCTGTGTTTAGGGGTGGTTGTGTAGGTGAGATTATATTCTGGTACCTTTGTATATATTGTATATATTTTTGGTGCAGGTATGTTTGGTGTTTTTGGTTTTGGCCTTGTCTTTTTAGGGTCTTCTGACATCTGGGGCAAGAAAAGACTGAGGATATGGCGTCGGTCATGCGCATTAGTACCCTGACGTACTGACGTCAGTCTAATGCGCCGTGACCGACGTCAGCCATATACTTTGGTATTCGGGCCGACTGGACAGCGGACTACCCCAATAGTTAGGACTGCAGCAATGTGGATCCTCGAACATCTACATTTATGGTAGGTACAAAACTGTACTTTCCTCAATGGTCAATAAAGGCTCGAAACAGTAAAGTACGAAACTCCAATCTTTAGCGTACCAATACTTTATTCAACACTTTCATCTGAACAGACTTCATCAGAAAACTAAAATAGTTAATATGCTAAAACCAATCCTTATATAGTTCAGTACAGTAAAACAGTTATCCAATTAACTATCAAATTACAAACCTTATAAACAGTACTCTAAAAATAATTTCATAACCTTCAATTTTCTATATTTCAAAAAACATTTTATGGTGATGGATTCATTTATACCAGGTGGTTTGTCTGCCTGTAACTTAATCTGCCATAATGTATCTTTTTGTTCAAGATAATTCTTAAAATCACCACCCCTTTGATCTAACTTCTCAACCTCTAATATAGAAAATAAAAACTTTTTATGATTTCTGCACTCTAAAGAATGTTTATATAATGCATTTTTTGTGTCTTTGGTTCTGATGCTGTAAATGTGTTCCCTAATTCTTTCCATAAGGGCACATGTTGTCATGCCAATGTAAAAAGCATTGCAACCACTGCATGTACTAATGTAAATCACCCTTCTACTTTTACAAGACAAATATCCCAGTACTTTAAAAGTTTCATTAATATGACTCAACATGATGTATGGGCCTTCTGAGATGAACCTACAAAAACTACAGTGCCCACATTTATACATTCCGCATGCTTTCACAGTTTCAGTAGTTTCCATGTCGCTCTTACTATTGTCTTTCTGCAATAAACATTTTATATTACAAGATTTATGATAGACAGTGTTCGGTTTATCACCTAATACTTCAGTTAAGTCCCCATTTCCTTCCAAAATTTTCCAATTACATTGTATAATGTTTCGAATCACACCATTGCATATCATATCTAAAGTACAAACTGTGGCTGACTTCCCAGGAATACAATGTTTTCTATTTTTTGTTTGAGTGTTATAAGAAAAAGGTACCTTTAGAATAGGAGGATATAATTCAGATCTTTTTGACAAAATTTCTTTACTCATGTTTATCCAAATACTTTCTGTCATATCCTCTATTCTCAAATAAGTTTGTTATTAACTCAAATTCCCTTCTAACACACTCTTCACTAGTAGTCATATGACTTGCTTGAATATTTTGTCCCCTGTTATTTAGCAAGTCTTCTATCATGCTACGCAAAAAATTAACTTTTTGATTATTTAAAAATTTGTTCACTGACAAAAAAGTTCTAACGGATTCAACCCCTTCTTGGTGGGGAATGCAAGTATATAAGGAAACGACATCCAATGTAGCCATAATACATTTTCTACTACCAACCTCAAAAGTCTGGTAAAATTCTCTAATCTTGTCTAGGAAATCCCACAAATCCTTTAAATATGTTAGTAACTCTTGTACTATAGGGTTTAAGTATGAGTCTACCACCAAAGCCATTCCCTCTGTAATAGAATGTGTAGCATGATAGGAGAATTGCTAAATAGCTTTTTCATATTTAATGGGGAATATTATAAAAAAAGAAGGGTAGCCATGGGGTCATTGGCAGCTCCATCATATGCCAACATAGTTATGGCATGGTGGGAAGGCATGGCACTACGAGATCTACAACAGGAAATTTCAATATATTATAACAGGATATTTGTGGACGATCTGTTTTTTATTTTAGAGGGAACTGAAAAAGAGGTGGATTTGTTAATCACCAAATTAAATGAATAAACATCATTCATTAAATTGACAAAGGGGGATGTTGGTCACATAATCAGTTTCTTGGATGTTAAATTAACTTGGGATAGTGTATCTGGAGAATTCCAAAGGGAGCTATACAGAAAGGAGACTTTTACCAATGGATATTTGCATTTTAAGAGTAATCATCCCTTACATATTAAGAAGAATATACCTAAGGGACAGTATATTCGAGCAAGTCGTATGACTACTAGTGAAGTGTGTGTTAGAAGGGAATTTGAGTTAATAAACTTATTTGAGAATAGAGGATATGATAGAAAGTATTTGGATAATTTGAGTTAAGAAATTTTGTCAAAAAGATCTGAATTATATCCTCCTACGCTAAGGGTACCTTTTTCTTATAACACTCAAAAAATAGAAAACATTGTATTCTTGGAAAGTCAGCCATAGTTTGTACTTTAGACATGATGTGATAGTGGTGTGATTAGAAACATTGTACAACGTAATTGGAAAATTTTGGAAGGAAGTGGGGACTTAATTGAAGTATTAGGTGATAAACCGAACATTGTCCATCGTAATTCTTGTAATATAAAATGTTTATTGCAGAAAGACAATAGTAAGAGCCACGTGGAAACTATTGAAGCTGTGAAAGCACAAGGGAATGTATAAATGTGGGCACTAGTTTTTGTAGGTACATCTCAGAAGCTCCATACATCATGTTGAGTCATATTAATGAAACTTCTAAAGTACCAGGATATTTGTCTTGTAAAAGTAGAGGGGTAATTTACATTAGTACATGCAGTGAATGCAATGCTTTTTATATCGGCATGACAACACGTACCTTTATGGAAAGATTTAGGGAACACATTTACAGCATCAGAACCAAAGACACAAAAAATGCATTATATAAACATTCTTTAGAGTGTAGAAATCATAAAAAGTTTTTATTTTCTATATTAGAAGTTGGGAGGTTAGATCACAAGGGTGGTGAATTTGGTTAGATCACAAGGGTGGTGATTT
This sequence comes from Protopterus annectens, assembly GCF_019279795.1. NCBI lineage: Eukaryota > Metazoa > Chordata > Ceratodontiformes > Protopteridae > Protopterus > Protopterus annectens. Next base: position 819,178,249 of record NC_056748.1, read on the forward strand.
TAAGTACTATCTTGAACAAAAACAGACATTATGGCAGATTAAGTTACAGGCAGACAAACCACCCGTTATAAATTAATCCATCAGCATAAAATGTTTTTTGAAATGCAGAAAATTGAAAGTTTTGAAATGATTTTAGAGTACTGTGTTTTTAAAGTTTATAATTTGATAGTTAATTGGATAATTGTTTTATTGTATTGAAATATCTAAGGAGTGGTTTTAGCATATTAACTGTTTTAGTTTTCTGATGAAGTCTGTTCAGATGAAAGCATTGAATAAAGTATTGGTGCACTAAAGATTGGAGTTTCATACTTTACTATTTTGAGCCTTTATTGACCATTGGGGAACCTGTATTTTTTTAGTTCACTAAACATTAACTTTAAGCCCTAAAAAAGTACACTGGTTACCTTTAAGTAAATAAACTAAATTGTTCACTGTTGCATTAAATACATAACATTAAGGTTGCTGGGTAGGCTGCCACTTCTTATTCGTTATCTAGAGTTTCAGGCTTTATTTATTTTTCATAGAACTACATAACCACTGAACCTTAAATGTTTACATTTCTTTCAGCAAAGACTGCAGAACTCATAAGATTATGTGCTCGCACCTGCAAACAGCTCATATCCAAGTAAAAGCAGTCAGCAATGATAAATAAAAACAGCTAATAACTTTGTAATTGTAGGAAGTAATCTTTGCATGTCTCTTTCAGAGCATAATGTGCAGAATTCCTCTGGCCACTGTCTGCACCTGCAGACTTCTCAACTCCCACTGAGAGTTTTTTCGAATGGGGAAAACCAAGCCGATAACTTTGCAGTTGCAATAAACATACCATTTTCCGTGATTTGCATAATTTTGTCTTATTTTCAAGCAATGTTTTGCTTTAAAAACTTGTGTAGCTTAGAATAGGGGCATTAATCTTGATGTCCACCTCTATAAAACAAGCAAAATTATTTTTTTAGCACCTTTATTGAATTATCACTATTTAAACATGTTCACAGTTAGACATTATACATCACATATATTCTGTTATAAAATTAACATCAATCCAACATTATATAAATTGATCAATTCCTGCCTTCCCTTAAACCTCACTCCTCTTCCAAAACATTCTGCATGTGTTCCCACAATTTCCATTTTTTTCTTTGTAGTTTGCTTCTACCCTTTTCTAAAGATGGCACTTATAGTTCTTTTATCTATGTTATATTTACTACTTCAGATTAAGTTGGTTTAGACTTAATTTCCATTTTCTAGTAACTGTTTTTTTTGGCAGCCACCAGAATTAAACTTAATAAGGCCTTACTATGTCTAGGCAGTTCATACCCTGTATCCCAGCTCAAAAAAATAATTTTGTTAGTTACACCCAGTTACTCACCAAATATGAGTACTGTGTGGGGAATTAAAGTCTGACAACTCATTATGCCACTAAATCTTATGATCTGATGTTATCCATGTCACTGTTCCTCACAGAAGGGTCTTTGATCCAACATCAAATCTGAGCCAGCAGCTTAGTGCAGACACATCCAAAGCTCAAGCTCCTCCCCTACCCATAAGCCCCTGCTGCCCTTTAATCCTCGGATCTCGTTTTCCACTCATTTGCTACGGATGTGATTCTCTGGCTCTTGCTTCAGCTAAGTACTTTAACTGCTTTATCTTAAATTTGTTATATTAACTTAGGTAGTCTTCATAGGTTTAGTCTCTGGATTGTAGTTTCTGCTAGTAGCTTACCCTCCCCTTCCTTAGAGTTGCTAGTTTTTGAGTGGTGTAGTTTCCCCCGCTGGTCTGCTATCTGTTTTTGGCTCCCTTTTTGTTGCTCATGAATCTGTTAGTGTTAGGGCTTTGTTGTGTTTTTAATAATATCTGCAAAGGCCACTGTTTTTAAAAAGTGCTGCTCGTGTGGTTGGGAGATGCCTAGTTCCATCACGCATGATGAATGCCTGTATTGTTTAGGAGCTCCTCAGCTAGAGGTTGAATGCAACATTTATTTATCTTATTTATTTATTACAGTTTGATGACCGAGATAGTCCACTGGGCCTGGAAGAGCCTGTTTTCAGTGGATGCCCTGGGAGAAAAGCTCCACAGGATATAGACAATTTTACAATAGTTATACAAAAGTAAATAAAGTAGTAGAACAGTGAAAAATACAGAAATAATATACAATTTGTTTAAAAAAAAAAGTCATAACATTTCTAATCCTAGGTAATGATTTACAAAAGTGAGATTCATGTAGTCTAAACATATTAAAAGTACAGGCATTTCAGATGAAATAACATGCAAGCAAAACATTTATGTACAGATAAAAAAAAAAAAAACAAGCTTTTTTTTTTGGAAGTTAGAAATAGGAGAGGACAGAGAGAAGAAAGTGAGATGGGAGAGGTAAAAGGTGGTATATAGTGGAGAAAGGGAGTGGGTTGGGGGGAAGTTTATGAGGTATAGGGTAGGAGAGGAAGTAGAGGCAAAGGGTAAGAGAGCACAGTGATAGAAGGTTGAGGTATATAGCGCATGGGAGATGGTGTTAACGAGTTTATGTGGTAGGGGTACAGGAACATTCCAACTTTGAAAGGAAGTGAGATTGGAAAAGAGTTTTGATGTTTGAGTGGCTCTGAGTATTTCGAAGGGTGGTAGGGAGAGAATTCCAGAGTTTAGCTAGGGAGCAGGATAATAGTAGATGGCCAGGGGGTCGACGAGGCTTATATATGTTTAGAAGATTGTGGTTTTCTGATCTTAGAGAGCAGTTGGGAATGTAGGGGGTTAAAGAGGTGGACAGAGAAGACGACTAGAAGGTTTGAATATGAGCTTGTGAGCAGTAGTAAGTCTAAGGAGTTTGAGATAGTTAGGAAGTTCAAGCCATTTCAGGGACTGGAGAGAGAGAGAGAGTGTGTGATGCAATGAGTTTCTGGAGTTGGTGGCAAATTTGGAGATTTTATAGTAACAGGCTTCCAACTTGGCCTGTAAGCCTGGCTGAAGATTAGTGAATAGGGGGCACTGTGTATAAGAGAGGGAAGAAGGTAAGTAGATTTAAAGACAGTATGTAGATTTAAAGCAGTACATTTGTGCCCTATTCAACCCCCGGGCTTTGGCAGAGTGATGCAGTAAGTTTCTGTTAAAGGGTATGGTGCATGGGGTCCTTTTGTTTCCCCCTCTAAGGCTTCCTCTTCTGATCCCAACAGGAAGACCCCTTCCATGCCTCCAGTGGCTTCTAAAAAGCTGAGGCTGTTGCATCCCTGGATCCGACTCCACCCCAGGCTTCCTCAGATCCAAGATCTTCGGATCCGAGGTCTGTGAATTCTTTTGCCATTTCCAAGGCCTCCTCATTTCACAGGCCTTCAGATCTGGTCAAGGCTACGCCTGCTTCAGATCCGACCAGTTCGTTGAGTCCGATTGTTCCTTCTGCTAGGGTGTCGAATCCAACAGGCCTGTCTGATCCACCCATAGTTATTGAAGTTGTAGTCTTGTCTAGTTTTCTAGGCAGCTGCTCCATTCGGCTCCTAGGTCCCAGAGCTGAACTTTAGATCCCTGACGTAGATCCCTGGGGTCTCCAGCCAAGTCTACCAACTCATCCATTTCCTCCAGATCGTCCAGGAGTCTGTTGCCCTCCGATATGGACAGGATGATGAAGAGCTGTCCCAAAGCCTAGGTAGAGCAGGGCTTCTGGCATCTGCAGCCCATGCAGCTAGGGGAGTCTCTCCAGTTTCAACTGTCCATTCTCCTCTTCCAACCCACTGGGCTTTGGAATCTCGGGAGTTGGATGCCTGTGGTCAGATCCCGACGGAGTCTAGTATTCGTTTTTTCTTGACCCCGTCAGGGTCCCTAGTCTGCTCTGTTCCCCCGCCCTCAGATCAGAGTGGGCCTTGTGCCAGAGTGGTCTGTATGGGCTTCACAGGGATGGGGTCTGGTATGGGTTTTTTTGAGCAATCTCTTTCCCTGGAGGCTTCAGCCCTTGATAGCTGTGGACCGGTATTATTCGGGGACTGTGGTGCTGTATCAGGCCTCGTCCCTCCTCTCCAAGGGACTTCGGCCTGCGGGGTTGGAGACGAGACTGCTTCCAGCCCATTGGCCTTCCAGGTGGTAGAGAGGACCCTCCCCAGGACTGGAGCTACATCTCCCACCCCTCTGGATCCATCCCTGCCCCTCTCTGTCTTGAGTGATGAGACCTCCCATCCTGTCCAGGGTCAGCCCTCCCATTCTAGACTTCAGGGAGTTTCTTCCCCACATGGGGTCCCCACATCTTCCGAGTCCTCCTTAGATCCCCCCCATGGAGGAGGTACCTCCGAAGAGAAAGTACAAGAGGAGGCATTTGGACTCACCCTTGGAGTCCCTCACCGAGGACACTGACCACAATGAGGAAGAAGGGCCCCCCAGATCTCCACCCAGTGAAATCTCCTTTGGGGGCATCCTTAAGATCTTGAAGTAGAAGGGCGGATGGTCTCCCCAACCCCCGTCTTCTGAGGAGTCCATGTTTGTGAAGGCATTCGGGATGGTCCCAACTACTTCCTGGGTGTCCCCCCGCCAACAAGTTGGTTGATCTTATCGCCAGCAAGGCCTGGAAGAAACCTGACACTGTGGATCCAGTTCCCATGTGAGCCAATAAATTCCTTAGCCCCCTGTGGAGCCCTCATGTGGACCACCTCTTCCGGAGCATAGGAGTTCCGGTCACTGCCATTGTGGATGCCACTGCCACCAAGAAGAAGTTGGCAGAGCAGAGCTCTATGCTCCATCCCCTGAGCAGGAAGTCCCGGGAGATAGACTGGCTTGGGAAGTGTGTGTACACCTCAGTTACCTTTGGACTGAGGGCAGTCAGTTACTTGGCACACTTTACGTGGCTCCAAAGGGACTTGGTCAAAGAGCTCACCACTTCCCTTACAGAGTTTTTGCTGACGGAAGACTTCAAGAAGGTGTCTCCCAAGCTTTCTACTCTGACATCTCTCGCTAGTTCCTCAATGAGGTTAATTTCCAGTGCTGCAGGAAGCTACCTTTCGAGTGGCAGGTACCGAAATAGCTATAAGGTGGCATGTTTGGTTATGATTATGCGGGTTGCGTAACCTTTCAAAGCATCTTTTTCCATCATCCCCTTTGATGGGTCCACCCCCTTTGGACCCTCCGTGAAGGACATTTTGACCCATAGTGAGCAGGAAGAGAAGACTTTTCCGCTGTCGGAATCAAGCTTTCTACTCCTCAGAGATATTTCTCAAAGACCCAAAAAGGAACTAGGAAGATGTGGTTCCAGAAGTTACAGTCTTCCTTCCAGGATTCTCCTGATGGTTCCTTTTCCAGAGGCAGGGGGAGAGGATTCAATAGCAGACGCTGCCCTAGAGGCGGGGGGGGGGGGATTGCAAAATCAGGGCTCCAAAGATCCTTTCTCTGAGCAGCCCTTTCAGCGCTTCTGAAGCTTTGCCCAATTGCTGTGCTCTGGAGACAGTCGGGAGTCGTATTTCCTTTCACCCACTAGCCTGGACAAACATTACCTCTGATCAGTGGGTATTAAATATCATTTCCAGGGGTTATTTCATTCCCTTTTTGGAACACCCTCCTATACGAAGATACCTCCCTAACGTTCCACCCCATCAGGGGGAGTTGGCTTTCAAGGAAGTTCAACATTTTCTTAAAAAAATAGCCATTCAAGAGGTCCCAGCAGGACAGAGAGGACCTGGAACTTACTGTTGCTTCTTTTTAGTGCCAAAAACGACTGGGGACCTGTGTCTTGTTTTGGACCTCAGCTAGCTGAATCTGTTGATCGAAACGTACAAGTTCCAGATGGTCACTTTTCATCCCATTCTGCTTCTCTCACACAAGGATGACTGGATGTGCTCCATGAATCTCCAGGACACCTAATACCACATCAAGTTAGATAGGTGCTCCAGGAGTCATCTTTGCTTCCAGTCAGAGGCCAATCATTACCAGTTCAGAGCCCTACCATACAGACTCACCACAGCCCCTGGGTGTTTACCAAATGTATGGCAGTGGTAGCAGTTAACCTATGGTTACAGGGATTTCAGATATTTATGAACCTCGACAATTGGCTCCTCATGACACCCTCGAGGCATCGACGGTCACAAGCCATCCATTATGTTCTTCTCCTTTTCAGTCAATTGGGGATTACTGTCAGTCTTTCAAAATCAAATCTGGTCCCCACTCAACAGTTGGAATTCATACGAGTCCAGCTAGACTCCTTTTCAGAGATTGCCACATTGCCTCTACACAGAGTTCATTTGATCCGGGAAAAGGTCAAGCAAATCTTAGATCTTTCACATCCCCCAGTTCACTTTATTCTTTGCACCCTAGGATCCATGGCTGTGGCCATTCAGCTTGTTCCCCTAGCAGGGTATCACATGCGGGTTTTACAGTGAACCCTGGAGGTCTAATGGCCTGCTCTGTCTTAACCCATCTCCATGTCCATAGACCTGATGTCTGAGTGCAGATGCCACCTTCTTTGGTGGCTTCAGTCTCAGGATATTTTCCTAGGCAGGCCCTTTTTTCTCCCCCCGCCCAAGGACACAGTGACCACGAACGTTTCCCTGTTGGGGTGGGGGGGCATTTCTAGGGGAGAACTGTCCAAGGCACATGGTCCCCAGCAGAGACCAAATTCTATATAAATGTCCTAGAGATGAGAGCAATCCTACTAATGTTGCAAGTTTTTCAGGACTGCCTCCCTCTGGGGACAATTGCAATTCAGACAGACAACATGGCAGTGGTCTATTATGTCAGTAAACAGGGGGAATATGATCTTACCCGTTTGTACAGAGAGGCCATGAGAGTGTGGGAATGGGCAATATCCTCTAGGCGCTTTCTTCTTGCAATGCATATAGCTGGGGACTACGTGTTGGCTGACAAACTCAGCAAATCTATGTGGAGTTCTCACGAGTGGTCCCTCAGTTCCACTCTGGTGAAGCAGATTTTCGACTGCTGGGATCAGCCATGCTGCGACCTCTGTGCCTCCCCAGCCAACCACAAATGCAGCATATACTTAGCTCTGATCCCCTTACCCAGGGAGTCACCGTGGGATGTTGTAGTCCACAATTGGCCTCCTGGTCTCCTTGACCACTTATATTCCTGTCCCTCTTTATTTCCAAGGTTTTTCAGAAAGCGCAATGCCTGATGACATCCGTGATCCTCATTGCCCCTTTCTGGCCTCATCAACTGTGATTCCCGTTCATCAAGTTTTATCTAAAGTATCCTCCCTGGGTACTGGATCCTGTTCAGGTTCTGATCTCCCATTTTTCTGGGCTTCCTCATCCAAATCTTCGGACCCTTTGTCTAACCACATGGTTTCTCCAATTTCATTGATCTTGAAACAGTCCAGGCTGGCTTCCACCATCAAACATATTATCCTAGCCTCCCAGAAACCCTCCACTAGAAAGGTTTGCAGTAGTAAATGGAAAAGGTTTTCTATCTGGGCTAAGAGCAGGAATTTGGATCCATTTTCTGCCTCTGTTTCAGATATCCTTTTGTTCTTGTCCTCACTTTTCCAAGCAGAGGTAAGTTTCTCTTCTGTTAAGCTCCACTTGGCGGTGATTTCTAATTTTCATGAAAACACTGAGCCTGCGTTCTCTCCCAGACTTTGCAAAGCACTCAAGAAGTGTGTTTTCCTTCTATGACTGCCCGGTAAGGATCCCTCGCCTCCTTGGGACGTAACCTTAGTGCTGTAGTCTCTAAGAGTTCCTTTGAACCTGCCTGTTTGTGCGATTTCAAATTCTTGTCATGGAAAACACCTTCCTGTTTGCCATAACTTTGGCTAGGGTGGTCTCTGAATTGCAAGCTCTTTCCATTGCTCCTCTGTATATGATCTTTTGCAAGGACAGAGTATCTCTTAGCACGAATCCTTCTTTTTTTGCCCAAGGTGCCTCTGAATCCAATCTAAACCAGTATATTAATTTGCCAGTGTTCTTTCCTAATTATTCCAACAATGGAGAGTGCATTCTACATACTTTGGATGTACATAGAGGCAGTTACGTTTTTATCTACATAGGACCAAAGGGTTTCGCAAACCAGATCAGCTGTTTATGGCTTTTACCCCTAACAGACTTGGCCTCCAAGTTTCTAAGGTGTCTATTTCTAAATGGATCATTAGCTGCATTTCTACGGTCTGCGACAGTAGGCATCTTGAGGTTCCGGGAAGAATCAGGGCTCTTTCTGCTAAATCCATGGCTACTTCCTCAGCATTCATGGCCAAACTCTCTCTTGATGACATTTGTGCTGCTACCACTTGGTATAATCCTTTATATCTCATTACAAGCTGGATTTGGTTTCCAGGAGCAGGGCTTTGTTTGGCTACATAGTTCTCTGGCATGTCCTTCCTTGAGGCCTCCCAGGATATATGGTAGCTGGGGACTCTGACCCTCCGGTGAGGAATAATGACATGGATAACATCAAGATAAAGAGTTATGGACTTAACATAACTTGGCATCTGTGTTATCCTATGTCATTATTTCTCACATTTCCGTCCCGCCACCCCCCTTCCCCATTTCTGAGGAAGATGGAGAGTTGTGGTAGGACTTATTTCTCCTTTCTAATTTTGATTATTAGCTTTTCTAGTTTTGTTAGCAAACTTGATCTGAGGGTTAGAGGGCAGCAGGAGATCATGGAATAGGGAGGAGCTTGAGCTTTGAATTTGTCTGTGCAAAGTTACCAGTTTGGATCTAATGTCAGATCCAAGACCCTTCTGTGAGGAATAATGACCTAGGATAACACATATGCCAAGTTGTGGTAAGTACATAAGTCTTTTTCCCATTCATATCTTTCTTCTCCTTCACACTTCCAGTATCTGCCGTCTACTTGAGGAAAAATTCTTTGGAGTCTGCTTGGGTTGTAAAAATATCTATGGAGATGCTTTCAAGCAAAAATCCTACATCTTCTAAACTTGTTGCATATCTGGGAACCATACATATGTTCTCCCATTGTTTCCTATTGAATTGCTTATCTAATGTCTAATCCCAATATGTTCTAACTTCCACTTGATTGGTTCTTATAGTTATTGCGCAGTATTTTTATGCCCATACATATTATCCTTTTTTAAGAACAGGTTCTATAGATTAAACTCAAAACTCTGCCAGAGCAGGTCTTTCACTAAGGATTCTCCTATCCCTTTCTCTTTGCCTATATTCTGATATCAATTCCTGATAGGCAAGGCAGTCTGTAGCCTGCAGTCCAAATGTCTTCTTGACCTCTTCCCATTTTATTACCTCTCCCTCTCTACTTATTTGCTATCAGTGCCTTGGCTCCTTTGCCAGTTTTGTCTACTAAATTCCAACCCCATATTTCCTATACTCTGTACCCTTAACTGCAGTCAACCCTATCTGCAGAATCTCCTTTCTACCTTCTCATGTTGGCTTGTTTCTTAGAATACTTTTTGCTACTTTATGAATATAATGTTCTGTATGCTGCTGTTATTCTCCTTAAGGACCTGCATCCAGAATCCCACTCTCTTTCTTATTTCTTGATTTTTTTCTCTCTGCTTCATCATCATCATCCTTTCCACTTTGAATTATAGCTTTCTGTTGTGTTATGTACATGAATCTTAGCTGTGTAGCTGTAAAATATCCCTTCAAATCAGGTAATCGTAAGCTACCTTGTTGTTTTGGAAGGATCATTTTATCCAACTTGACCCATGCCCTCTTTGCCTCCCAGATAAAGTCATTCAACTCTTAATTACTGTCCACAACATCTTCTATGGTTGATAAAAATATGCCTGACCTATATGTAAAATTAAATGCACTAAAACATTTTCACTATATGTACCTTGTTACTCATGCCCATAAACAAGAGCTTCCAATTTCTCAGTTTTTGTGTTATCATTTGTTTAGTCTCCTCTAACATATCTTTAGCTGCCATAACAGAGTCCTTTTTAAACATACTCCTAAATGCTTCAATTTGATGTTCTCTCTCTCATTCTTCATCACAAACGGGTCATGGATCCGACCATTGGATCTGACTCAGATGCATTTCTACTGACTAGGCTCAAAATCTCGGTCTCCTTTCTCTTCTCATAATGCTGTATCCTTGGCCCAGCCTTTTTGGTTCTCGTTTGTCACCAGCGGTGTCAAATGTGCTTCCTTCAGTCTTGAGTCACAGGATTGTAGTGAGAAATTTATCCCCATTTTTCTTCTGTCAGTTAAGTTTAAATTTATTATTGCTTCTTTCTTCCTATCTACCTCCCATTCCTTTAGTCCTTTTGCAGCATCAGGGACCGTTGTGTTGCTATTTGCTCCCTTTTTTGCTGGGCCTTCGGCCCCTTTCCTTCTAACAGTTTTGTATTGCTAGTTTAAAAAAAAAGGATTTATAATTTCTGTTTACTCAGTACAATTAGTGTGTGTTTGCACATTCTTTCTGTTGAGCTTTCTTTCTCTTTGTGCGCACATGTGTAAGATTAGCCTGTCCCAGTCGTCATGTCAGAAAAACTTTAAATGTTGTGCAGAATGTGGGCAGAAAATCCCACATTGTGACACCCATGACAGTTGCGTTTATTGCCTTCACCCTCAGCATCTTCAGCCATCTTGTGTTATCTGCAAGGGATTCAATCCCAGGGCCATAGCTGACTGAAAAATAAATTAATCTTAAAGGGACTTTTGTCGGCAGAAGCTGTTTCTCCAGGGGCTCAAACCCCCTTCATACTTATGGGTGGGCCTCAGACCCAAAGAAACACCCGCACAAGCCTTCACGGGCTTCTTCAGAGCAGCCTTCCAAACTTCCCATGCCCTCGAAATTGACTTCTCTGGATCCTAGGTCCTCTTCTGCTTTGGTGGCCCTGAAGCTTTCTTCGGAGCTGATCAATGCTCCTACCTCCAAGAGCTCGCTGAGACCATCCACCTCCACATCAGATCCTCACTCCTTGGATCTAGAAGCTCTGAATCAGACCCCAGAGCTCTTGAGTAGGCTGGAATCACCTACCCTGCCTTCCAGTATCCCACAGACACCCGCCAGGCATTCCAGACTGACCTCAGTAGTTTATCATATATTGACATGGACAAGATAATATGGAAGATCCTCGAGACTCCGATCTAGATGGAGTTTCTGCCTTCTCCATCCCCTGTGGGATCTGTGAGCATGCCCATTACCATGCAGTCTCCTTCTCTGATCTGACTAATAGCTCCGGAGCCCCAGGATCTTAGCCAGTAGGGAGTGTCTGTCTTGGGTCAAAGGAGACTGTCATCCTCTATTCCCAACAGTTGCCCTGACTACCTCTGTTCCAGTGTCTTCTGATCAGAGTTGGTTTCAGATCCGAGCTGTTGTCGGGTCCAAGTGGAGGGCTTTGGAGGGCTTAGTGTCAGACTTTGTCAGATCTGTCCCTTCCTCTCGGGGCTTCGGCGCTCAACAGTTCGGATCCAGTTTGAACTGGAATCTGGGGGTTGGAAGTTCCTGTCTTCTCCTTCTCAGTGGCTTCAGCTCTAGGGGAGATGTGGAGGTACTCTGCAGGCCCTTAGGATTTCCAAATTGTAGAAAGGGCTTTCTCTTCAGTTAGAGAACCAACCTTTCAGAGCTACAATCCTCCATGTCAGCTACCAGTGGTTCAGAGACCTGAGGCCTATCATACCTGTCCAGGGTCAGCCCACCCTGAGGGGCCTGCAAGCTCTCCCTCCAGAAGGAGCCCCTTCTTCTTCTGAGACCTCTCCTGAGCCCCACATTGTGGGGATCCCTTGTAAGATGTGCAAGAGGAGGCATATAGACTCCCCATTGGAATTTCTCATTGTGGACACAGACCTTGATGAGGGAGAAGGATCCCCCAGATTACCACCAGAGAGAGTCTCCTTCAGAGACATTTTGGAGATATTGAAGCAGAGAGGTGGTTGTTCAGCCCAAACGCCTCCTTTTGAAGAGGCTGTGTTTTTGGAGGTTCTCAGGGCAGGCCTATCTATTTCTTGGGTGAGCCCCCCCCCTGCTGATCTTGTCGCCTGGAAGGAGTTGGACGCAACAGAACTAATCCAGAAATGACTAGATAAGTTCTTGCCCCCCCCCCCCACCAAAGACCAACCACATTGGACCAAGGGTATACTGGTTGATGCCATGATTATGGTGGTAGCCACCAGGAATGAGCTCACTGAACAGAGCTCCTCTCTCCATCCTCCGAACAGGGAGTCCAGAGCGATGGACAGATTTGGGAATCCCATTTATTCCTCAGCCACCTTCTTGCTGACCAGGTTAAATTACCTGGCACACTTTACTGAATTGCAGAAAGATCTGGTCAAAGAACTTTCCGACTATCTAGCAGAGACCATGTCAGTGGTGGACTTTGAGAAAGTATCTCCCCGACTAGTTGCGCTTGCCTCCCTATCTAATTCATTCATGAGGCTTATCTCCCATTCCATGGAGGGTGCCTCACAGGCAGCCAGCTCAGGCACTGCTATTAGATGACATGCCTGGATGAGGCTCTGTGACTTTGTGGAACTCTTCAAGGCATCCTTTGTTAATGCCCCCCTCTGATGGCTGCACTTTGTTTGGGCCCTCCATTAAAGATACCATTACCCGCAATAAGCAGGAAGGTAAGAGCCTATCTGCCATTTGGGTCAAGTTTTCTACCCCTCGGTGGACCTTCTCAAGAAACCAATGAGGTGGCAAGAAGACCTGGTTCTGGAAATCCCAAGGGTCCTTCCAGGATCACCATGGAGATATTTCCTCCAGGGGCAGAGAGGGACCTTTTGATGGCAGAAGCCACCCTAGTGGCAGAGGGTGACTGCAGAATCAGGGCTTCAGAGAGCCCTTCTCTGACAGGACCTTTCAGCACTCCTTATGCACTGCCTGATGGCTTAACTCTGGAGGCAGTTGGGGGATCAATTTTCTCTGCACCCAGACCCCTGGACCTCTTTAACAAAAAAAAAAAAAAAACAATTGGGTGCCAAGAAAGAATCATATCCAGAAGTTATTATGTTCCCTTTTACCTTCAACCTCCAGAGACTCAAAAGAAACTCTCTGACATCCCACCCAGTCAGAAGGAGTGTGCAGTTTCAGAGATTCAAAAACCGCTGGAAAAAAAAAAAGTCATCCAAGAGGTCCTGACTGAACAGAGAGTATTCGTAACTTACTCTGACTTCTTTTTAGTGCCAAAGAGAACCAGGGACAGCAAACTCATACTGTGAATCTAAGCAATCTGAATTTGTTTGTAAAGAAAGCGAAGTTCTGAATGCTTACAGTCCAGTCCAACACTGTTGTGGAAGGATGATTTGATGTGCTCAATAAACTTACAGGATGCATACTATCACATCAGAATAGACAGACGTTCCAGGAATCATCTGCGCTTCAGGCTGGGAGCCAGTCATTACCAATTCAGAGCTCTGCCCTTTGGTTTCACCACAGCCCTCCCGGGTGTTTACCAAATGCGTGGTAGTAGTCACAGCCCACCGGAGGCTGTAAGGCTTCCGGGTGTTTCCATATCTGGATGACTGGCTTCTAACTGCTCCAACCAGGCATCACCTTCTCCAGGACAGAGATTACCTGTTACAAATATCAAGTCTTTTGTGTATTACCATAAATCTGCAGAAATTAAACCTAATTCTGCTGCAGAATTTGGAATTCAGTGGGGCCCAACTAGACACCCCGAATCAGAGAGCAACCCCTACCATCTCATTGCATCCAAAACCTGAGGGAACATGTTTGGATTATTTTCAGTCTTCTGACCCCTCCAGCGAGACTAGTACTTCAAGCTGTTGGGTCTATCAGCCATTACGCTCATTCCATTAGCAAGGTTCTTTATGCAAGTACTTCAATGGACTCTGACTGTTCAATGGTCTATTCTCTACCAACCTCTATCTGCTCCTGTCAAATTGACTCCAATTTGAAAAAAGCATCTTTGATGCTGGCTTCTTTCCAATGATCTGATGATTGGTAGGCCTTTCCTTTTCTCGTCCTCCTTAGCCACGATGATTACGGATGCTTCCCATTTGGGGTGGGGTGGTATTTCCAAGGACGATTGCAGTTCACATAGACAATATGTCGATGGTGTAGTACATCAACAAATGGGGGAACTTGTTTGTACCCATTGTGCAGAGAGAGGTCATGAGGGTCTGGGCATGGGCAATATCTTCAGACCACTTTCTGCTTGCAACTCACATACCAGGGAAGTCCAGCATTCTTGCAGACAAACTCAGCAGGTCCATTCTTGCCCCTCACGAGTGGTCCCTCAATCAATCAGTAGCTGACTTGATTGTCAATCAGGGCCAAACTTGCTGCGACCTGTTCCCCTCCCCTCACAACAACAAATGCAGCAGGTACTTCGCTCTGATCCCCCTGCTGGAGAGTTGTCGAGGGATGCTGTAGTTCACAGTCCCCCCCCCCCCAGTCTCCTCTATGCTTACCCTTCTCTACCCCTGATCCCAAGTTTCTGCAGAAAGCAAAACAGCTGAAAACCTCAGTGATCTTCATTGCACCCTATTGGCCTTGCTGGATCTGGTTCCCCTTTCTCTGGTCTCATCTGAAATGTCCTCCATGGATACTGGAACCCCAGACAGGATCTCCTTCACCCTTCAGATGGTTATCATCCAAATGTGTGCGCCCTCAAACTAACCTCTTGGTTTCTCCAGTTCCAGTGATTGTACAGATGTCCAGGCTTACTTCCTCTGTTTGAGACATTGTGTTGGCCTCCCCAAAACGTTGTACCAAAAAGGTCTATAGAAGCAAGTGGAAGAGGTTTGTTTACTGGGCAGGAAAGGAGAACATTGATCATTTTTCAGCTCATCTACCAGCTGTTCTGTTCTTTCTTAGCCTCCCTTTTTCCAGAGGGCACTAGTTTTTCTACTATTAAACTTCAGTTGGCTACTATTTCAAATTATCATTCTGGAACTTTGTCTGGTTCTCTAGCTACGTGTAGGTAATATAAAGCCTTTATGAAAGGTATTTTTCTACTCCAACCACTAGTTAAAGATGTTTCTGTGCTGTGGGATCTCACCATCGTTCTCCAAGGCATAACACAGAAACACTTCGAACCTTCCAATGACTGTGACTTGAAATTTCGTTTTTTAGAAAATTGTCTTTCTGTTGGCTATCACTTCAGCCAAAAGGATTTCTGAAATCCAAATTTGTCTATGAAACCTCCTCACATTACTTTTCATAATAAGTCTCCCTTCGTACCAATCCTTCCTTTATGCCTAAAGTGGCCACTGAGGTTAACTTGAATCAGTCCATTCATTTGCCAGTTTTCTTTCCCACTTTTTCTAACAAGGGAGAGCAGTTACTGCACCTTTTAGATGTCCATAGACAACTTAATTTTTTATCTCCATAGGACAAAGCAGTTTAGAAAGACTGACTAGTTATTTGTATCCTTGTCAGCCAACCACCTAGCCCAGGCAGTTTTGAAAGTAACTCTTGCTAAGTGGATTACAAGTTGCATCTCTACTATTTACTCCATAAGTGGCCTTCAGTTACCCTGCCCTCCTAAACCTATTGCTGAACCAATTCATGCCTGAGTACATAGTTTACAACTGTAGCCTTTTTTTTTTGTCTTCATTAATTTTATATCCCGAAAAGGCTTGAAACGGTCTTAGAATGATCCGCAACACGAAGGTGTCCTTTTCTGGTTTTAGCATCAGAAAGTAAACCCAACACTTATTGATTACCATACTAGTTATATCCTTGAATTTGAGTCACTTATTTACTTAAACCGGTCTGTTTTTTTGCCTTGAAGGACATGTTTCAATAAATAGAGGATATTTTCTACACTACTGCATTCTGGCCTCTTGTTTTTGTATTTGCTTGTTAGTGTTTTCGGGCCATGCACTTGCCGTAATTGCAAGGGCTGTATTGCTGCTGTCACTTATTCACTTTGCCAGTAGCTGTAAATATAATGCAAATAACAAAGGGGAAAGAGGACACCTTTGCCTGGTTCCACTCTTCAGACCATCTTATCAGAAAGGAACCCTCCCACTTTAATTTTTGCCTTTAATCCTAATTAATTTTATTGTGTCAGGGAAATGTAAATGCTTCCATTACCCTACTCATAAAATCCTAGCTTATTTTGTCAAATGCTTTATCTGCATCAAGACCCACCAATAACTGCAGTATTTTCATATATTCTGCTTACCCCTGGATCATCATTGTTCTTTTAATGTTGTTAAATGTTTGCCTCCCCTCCACAAAACCACATTGATCTAAAGCTATCAATTTTGGCAACACCTTTGCCATTTATTTAGGTGTTATAGACAGAAGCACTTTATAATCCTGATTTAAATGAAATGGGCATATGCAAAGCTGGGCCTGATAGGTCTTTACCATCTCTTGGTATTACAAGCCACCACAGCTTGTTTTCCATGATGTTGTAGCATCCCCTGCTTTTAAAATACCATTAAGCAAAACATTCCAGATCTTTAACCACCCCCCCCCCAGCTTCTAGCTTTCAGACCTTCACAGGAATGCTACCTATTCCTCAAGACTTTACTGCAGATTGATTGTACATTACCATTTTGTATCTTATCTCTTCCTGTCTTAACGGTTAAGTGTTGAACCTCATCTGCTTCTAAATTTGGCATACCTAAGTCTTCCATAAATATTTCCATTTGTGCTTTTTTATTTCCACATTCTGCAGCTTTATACAATTTTTGTAAAAATTTCCGAAGTATCCATAATACCTCTACAGGATCTCTGATTGTTTTTCTTGTTGTATGCTCTCTAACTTTAGCAACAACCCTTTCTGCTTTCTGTTGTTTAAATTTTTGTGCTAAAAGTTTTTGTGCTCTGGATTATCAAAACAGTTGCTTAACAGTATCCCTCTAAACTCAAGCATTTTGTCCAGATACTCCTTATTTTCTCTTTAGCACTCTGCACTTGTGTTTATTCTTGTTCTGTGACATCCCCCTTATTCTGCAATACTTTAACCTTTGTCAGACCTAAGTAATTCTTGCTACATCTTAACCATATATTTTTTCTTTTATTTTTACCGTTTGTAAACACCTCTTTCATTTTATCCCACTCACTAGCTATAACATGTGATGAAGTATCTCTCCTCCCTACTAACCCTGTCTTTTTAACACATAGGTGGGGAAGCACCAGTGTCTCATTTTTTTACTTCATTACCTACATTTTTGTCTTATCTGTTACTGGTGCATACTCTGAACTATTTATTGGATGTGTGTCAAAGCTTTCAATTTACTACATGTTCCTGTGAAATGTAATTTGTCTAGTCTAGAAGTAATATGTTAATTATCTTCAAGTTCCTACTATTAAATTCACATCTTCCTTGCTAAATATTTTCATAAATTTCTTAAGAAATCTTCCCTCTTTTGTTGTATGTTCCTTTCTAGGTCCCCCAGATATGTCCTCACTGTTGCAAATCAAGTTACAGACCCCAACTACAAGCAGTATTCCCTGATGAAAGCTGATTATTTCTCCTGTAATATCAGTTTTAGGTGAACTATAAGTACATACCAGCTTAATCTCTTTCCCTTGCCAGTAGCACTGTACTGTCACAAACCTCACATTACTATCCTTTTTTCTCTTCTCTCTCTATTGGATCTCCTGTAACAATTATTATAAGTACTCTTCTTTCCTCTGTCCCTGGTATTTTGCTGAATATCCATTTTAAATGCTTTATCAAATCCACATGCTCACTTCTTTCTAAATGCATCTCCTGTAGCATTGCTGTATGCACTCAGGATTTCTTTATATAATTCAGTACTCTTATCTTTTTGTCTATACCTCTGAAGCCATTAATATTCAAAAATAATATGATTACTGTATCTGTAATGATAACTTATTATTCCCATCCCTTATATATGACAGTTTTTCAAATGTCTGTATCCACCTTTTGTGCTACATGCACTTGCTAATGTTTGGCAGGTTGATCCATTATACAGTAGTTTCTTGTCATCTCTGAACTTGTCACATTTTTCAAGACATTTTGTTTTAATGAAAACCTTCAACCGAACAAACATAGCCCTAGAACACCCTATAGCCTACAAACTTAAAACAAACTCTCAAAACTGTGTACTAATAAAGTTGAACTCACATAATAGGAACAGTTGTTCCAAATTGACAGCTACATCCACAGTTATTAAGTAACCTAAAATTAAGGTTATCCATGCTAAAGTGCATGTTACAGCCTGTGCTCCTACTTATACTAACTGCTGTCTGTTCTTGTGTTATCTTTATTCCCCTCCTGTTTCTGAAAACTAATTTTTAGCCTTAAGTAAAAGTACACTGGCTGTCTTTAAATAAATCTAATTTATATGTTGCTTTAGTAAATGCATTTAAGTATTTTGTTACCAGAAAAGTTGCTATCTCTTATTCACTTCCAATAATTTCAAACTTTAATTTTTTGCTGAGCTGCTTGTCCTTGTGTCTTTTAACTTTACATTTGTCTCAGTAAACAACGTCTAGACCTCTTCATTCATTGCCTTTACCTTTAGTCAACTAACACTGAACATTTATTTGCTAAAGGAAAAGTATTCGTTACATTGTGGTTTCTCATTAAAAACAAACACTTGCTTAAACAAAAATGTTTCATTAGATTAAGCCAAGGGCATTCATTCAGACATTCACCTATGCAAAAGTTAAAAAATCCACTTTACATATATTATAATCAGTGCACTTTTATACTCTATCTCCCACCCCAACAGCCCAAGATTACAGACTATTAACTAAAACGTGCTTATGTCTAGTCTTTCTTCTCTTTTTACCCTGTAATGCCTACATTTCTAAAACTCTAATGAAAAAATGGCTTGTTTAATTTAGTATCTTTATCAAATACAATAGTCACTGAAAATGCTTTAGTGTGTAACATGCAATTTATGTAATGAAATATTTTATACAAATGCTGGTAAGAGCAAAAAAGTTGTACTTAGCTACTTTCCTTTCTTTCTCTCTCTTTTTTTTTTTTTTTTTTTTTTTTTTTTCATTTTAGTGTCCTTCCAGAAATTAATGACATGAACTGGAGCAGTAAACATATCAGTCCCTCAATAAGTTTAACCAAGTCAGCAAAAATCCAATTTTTCTCGGCCTCTTTTCTCTTATTTCAGAAATGTAATTTGTAAATCTCACATTTGTTCACTAATTTTAGTGTTGCTGATCTTCTTCCTACTCATGTCCATCTTCCAGCCCTAGACTCTGGTTCAAGTCACTCCAGATTCTTATAGTCAATTCCTGTGCTGTTTTTCTCTCTCTCAAGCATTTTTCTTTGGAACATTGGAATAGCTTACAATGTCAACATCTGTCTGTGAGGTTTATTATCAGAAGAATGAGAAGCAGAATCCCCTTCTGTTTGATGGCTGACTTTTTGTTGGACAAACATTTTTATTTCCTCCTTAGCGTGTTCCGAATCAAAAATTACTTTGATCCTCCAGAAAAAAAAAATATTCTGAAGACAGCTGGATACAGCAGCTTGAATCTCACACTTGTCTGTCAGCATTTCCTGATTGCTAGGATAAATGTGTTTTTCTTCTTTCTGGTGTACTGTCAGTAATTTTCCACAAATACTCTGCTGTTTCCATTTTTTATATTTTGAACTTCTGCCACTTTTTTGTCAGAATCAACTATTTCTGCTCGTATGATTACATCTTTAATAGATGATGCAACCTTTCAATTAACAAATCCTTCTGTGGAAGGGTCTATATCAGAACATCGAAGTATTAAAACCTCGAATGTTCTGATATCGAACACTATTCAGCGAACGCTAAGAATAGCGAAGCTGCAGAACAGCTAATTCTTTCCTCGGGAAAGAATTTGGCTGGCCGTTTCTGTGGCTTCGCTATTCTTAGTGCTGTAGTGGAAAGTTACGGGTTGGGTTCAGGTAAGTGTGTGATTGTTTGTATGTTAGGGTTAGGGGTGGGTTAAGTGAGTTAGGGTTAGGGCGCGGGGTTAGGCGAGTGTTCGCTAGTGACAGACCTTAGGGTTAGGGTTTGGGTTGAGGTAAGAGGGTAGATAGTAGTGCATGCTTAGTTTAGTGTAGTGTTAGATGTAGGAATTTAAGTGTATGTGTGTGGTTGCTGTTTGTTTGATGTGCTTGTGTTGTGTGTGTCTGTTTCAGAGCAGCAAATTTTTTCCTTGGGAAAAAATTTGCTGTTCTGAATGTTCGATATTTTCATGTTTAGATGTTTTAGGGCCGATGAAATAGCGTTCGCTATTTTCATCTCTCGATAACGTGATATAAATGCCTGTGGAATACCATTTCAGCTATGTATTTACTTATTTGTGCTTTCATAAAATGAATACTCCCTATAATTTTCAGTTTCTGTAGTACAGCACAAAAATCTTGTTTTTTCTGTGTATTCTCTGTCCTCTAACTCGATACCATTTTTTGAAACAGTTTTTCTTGAAGCAGTCTCATACTCGGCCTTTTCTTGATTTTGACCTCTGATTTTTGCAGATTTATCAGTTCATCTGAATAAGACTGTGTTTTCCAGCCGTTTGTTGTTTAGGTTGATTTACACCTTCCATATTTACTTTATTGTAGTCAGCTCTGTCTACATTTGATTTATTTTTCCTGTAAATTACTGGAAGCCAACTCTTGTAGTAAAACAGGTGCTCAAACTGCAGTTTGTTGAAAAGCTGCAGGATTCTTCCCTGTCAGTGTATTCTCTTCACCTTTTCTAGTTGATTTTCTTTCAGGCTCTCCAAATTTCGTTGCTGGCAGCCATGCAGTGTACTTAGTAGCCAATAACTGAATTTTACTAAAACAGGTAGAATTACTGGTCTTTATTTTTCATTTTCTTTTTTCACACTGGGAGAGTTGAAATTAAATTGTTCAGTGTGCAGCCGTCTTGAAAAGCTAACAAGGGAAAATATTGTCTTAATTCTGCATATAATATCAGTACTTTTTTACCCCCTCCCCCAAACAGCTTAATATGTCACCATTCTATTTTTTTACTTGCTTCTCTCCAGCCTTTCTTGTTACATTTCAAAGCCTGCAGGTCTTCCAGCTTTGAAAAAGTACTTGCTTGCTTTAATATCTTTAACATATACAGCAGTCGCTGATAACTGTCCCATCTCACCTTTAAAATAAGCCTGACTGCATACTATACAAAACAGGTTTTAAATAAAGCATGCAACATTTGTTGTGAAATGTTTTATACAAATAATAAGAACAAAACCCATTTTACTTGGTTATTTCTGCATTTCATTCCTTGTCCTTTTAAACGCTAATGACATAAGTGGGGTATATACTTTACAGTTCAGCCACACATCAACAGAATTCTGAATTTCAATTGCAAGGCCATATTTCACATGTCTTTTCCTTTATCCATTGGGATTGATGCTTTATAGTTTGCATTTATTTATTAATGTTAGTATTGCTGGTGGTCGTCTTGATCATCTATCATCCCAACAGCAGTCTGTGGCTGAAGTACAAGATACTCCTGATGCGACTTGTCAGATGTTTATTATGTTGATCATAAGCTATTTAAGTTATATTCTGCTGCGGATGTAACAGCTGGCCACCTTCCTAATTTTCAGGGCACCTTCCATTAGACAGCACGAGCTGAACTGATTAAAACTTTTGGGTGCCAAGCCCTTCAGAGCTTTCATGCCAACTGGTAGAGTGATTCTAAGCCCTGAAAGGACATTGCTAGAAAAAGCAAAAATAGATGTTCGCACCCTTACCTAAACAAGACACCAGAAAGTAAGAGGAATGGAGGAAAGGAGAGGCAACTGTAACAATGATAATTCAAACATCTACTGCTATGATAAGTTCACTTATACAACTGTACTATGTTCAGCATTGCTGCAGTAGTCTAATCTATATGGGTAGATTACTGTGGCTTAGAAATTCTGAGAGGTGGAAGAGGAAGGGTCTACAAATCCCTGGTGGATGATTCTGTCAAAGCCTGAACTAGATGTGGAAAATGAATCTAGCTTGAAATGCTTTACATAACTATGTACAGAAGACCAAGTTGCTACTTCTGGAATACTTCTAGTGTTTGACCCTGTCCAAAAAGCCATAGATGAAGTGAAGGCCCTGGTAGAGTGGGTCTTGACCCCCTGCCTGGAATAATTTTGTTGTGGTAAGAATAACAGAATGTAATAACCTGAGGCAGCCACTTGGAAATGGTCTGTTTTAGTTTAGGCTGCCCCTTCCCTCCTTTACAAAGAATGAACAAGTCATCAGAAGTCCTGAAAGATTTTATTTTCTATCAGGATAATACCAGAGTTGTCTTTTGACATCCAAGGTATGAATTATCCTTTCTCCCTCATTTTTTGATTCACATAACACATGGAGATGGTTAGTTTGGTTTAAAGTAAACTCAGATACCACTTTAGGCATAAAATAAGGATTAGTTCTCAAAAAAACCCTGTCACTGTGGAAAATGAGTTAAGGTTGACCTAAGTGGCTGCTTTAACCCTTCAGGGCCTTGCAACACTGCCCCAGTGAGGTTCCTTGCCACATCCATAAATAGCATGGTGGTTGTGTTTCTTGAATACATAAACAAAAAGATAACCATGTCTATCTCTTATGCCAGGAGGTTGTGGGATTGGGCCATATCCTCTAATTGCTTTCTAATAGCAACCTCCATTCCTGGAGAGTCCAACCCATTAGTGGACAGGCTCAGTCACTTCCATGTCATGGCACACTAGTGATCTCTCTGTTTGATAGCTCAGAATCATCTCTGTCACTAGGGCAAGTATTGCTGGAATATATTTGCATTCCAGACAGGCATCAAATACAGCAACTTTTGCTAGTACCCCTACTGGGCAAGTGCTACAGGGTTTCAGTGATCCAGGAGTGATCTCAGGTCTTCTGTAGTTTTTCCACCTATTCCACTAATTCCCAAGTTTATCCAGGTGGCTGCCTACAAGGTCAGGATTGTTCTTATAGCCCCATTTTAGTGTTAGCAAGTTTGATCTCTATGTTATGGCATCATCATCTGGACAGACTTTTATGTTTGAAGAAGTCCAGAACTCTTCTTTCACACTTCCTGGCAAGACTCATCTGAGCATGCTGTCCTGCCATCTGATCTCATGGTTTCTCCATTTCCATTAATTGTCAGGGAAACGTTTTACCTTCCATGAGTTGCCCATATCATTGCTTCTGCCCCAAGAGACACTGGTAAAAATATGTGTAGAGGTAAGTGGTGTTTTTTTTTTTTTTTCCCACAGTTTAGGTTTTCTTGAGAGGTTGATATGTTCCGCCACTCCCATTTCTGTGATGCTGGTTAATTTGGCACACATTTTTGCTAGAATCTTCAGATCTATTGTTGTCTCTCCCATTCATTCTTCAACAGATGGGGTCTCTGATCTGCGTTTGGCCACTTAAGAACTTTGGATCTGGTGCTCAGGCTCCTCCCCATACCCATAATCCTCATGTGCAGAAGTCACTACCTCAGGTCTCATTTGCCACTTTCAGTGCTGGATGGATCTTTGATGCTCGGGCATAGGTTCATAGGTTCATAGATTAGTACTAAGCTAACTGTCCTTGCGAGCCATTTTAAGCCTAGCCAGTTATCCCTTGCGAGACTCAAACCCTGGACCTTGTGTTTGTAAGGCAAACACCTTAACCATTAGGCCACCCTCCCAACATAGCTGATAAAATTTTAAGGATTTGCCTTCTCTATTACCATTTTTCTCCTTCCCTTTAGTTTTCTCTTAAGCTTCGTTAGGTGATAAAAAAAAACCTTCTGTTAATGATTTTTTTTCTATTTGTTTAGTTTAGTATAGTTTTAAGGTTAGTTAGTATTTTTTTTTTTTTACTGTTGTAGTTGTAGTTATACTTTTCTCTTGCCTTGTTGTAGCTGTAATTTTGATGGCTGTATCATTATAGCAAACAATTGGCTTTAAAAAGTGTTGCTCATGCACATGTAAACTTCCCAATTCTGATGCACACAACAAATGTGTGTACTGCCTTGGCTCTCCACACCTTTGATGTATCCTGATCAATTTGTGAGGCCTTTAGCCAAAGGACTTTAGTGGAAAGACAAAATAAATTAATACTTAATGGTTGTCTTCAACCCACTATTTGAGAAAAAAACACCTTCTGCTTTGAGGAAGCCAGTGGCCTCTTTTTCATGTTCCCCAATTCATCTTTTAAGAGTCAGGACAAACATAAACTTCTGACAAGGACACTGTGAAATCCGAAGAAAAGGATACATCATAATATTGAAAAAAATAGCAAAACACTGCAGTCAAGGAAGCAAAAGCTGTAAAAAACTGTTTAATCCACTTCACAAATCCAACAAGGTTAAGCGCTTCCACCCAGGAATCTCCCAGGCTTCATCAGAAAAATTACAATCGTGCATCGTTGCACTTATATATCGCCCAACCACCAATCAAAACAGTTTAATTAAAATATAATTAAAAACGTTTTTACCATTGAGAAAAAACTAACCTTATTGGTTTTACTATAAAATGTTAAAACAAATATTCAAACTCCTGTATAAACTTGCAAGTAAGAAAACTATCATTTTAAATAGACTTAAAAGAAAAACAAATACTGAGTATGTGCTAGTTCCTTAAAATTACAACTTAGCTGTCCTAATTTTGAGTACATTATTAATACTGATGTTCTCATTTCAACCTGGGGCTTTCCCTGCTTCAAGTTTAATCTACCAGAACAGCTCTTTATACTCATGTCTGGCTTCCCACTAACCACCTCTTGAATCCTGGGAAACTTGTTCTAAGACAGTAAAAGTGAATTAACTATTACAACATGTCTGACAATGTCTGTATAAATCCTTTTCCTTGTGGTCCTCTGGTCTTCCCCCACATAGAAACTTTGACATGCATTACATGCTGCTAAGTATACAACTCCTCTACTATTACAATTGTAGTAGTCTTTGGCTATCAAATAAACCCCTCTAGCTTTCAAAAACACTTCTTGCTTGTCTATCATGTTTTTACACTGGTTGCAAAAACCAAACTTAAAAGTTCCTAACTTTCTAGATTTTACATTAGGATGTACTTCACTAACTTGTCTCTCAAACATCTCTTTCAGATTCATATTCCTTCTTCTAATAAATACTGGGTTTTTGGGTATAGATCTCTTAATCTCCTGATTTGCTGTTAAAACACACCAAAACTTCCTAATAGTATATTTTAATTCATAAGAAAAGGAAGAATATGTATGTACAAAGGCAAGTTTATAGGGTTTCTCCATTTTTGCCCTATTAATAGTGTCAGCGTAACCAAGACCTAGTAACGGGATGTATTTCTGCCCCATTTCCTTCGTTACTTCTTCCCTTAAACATGTAATTAAAGCTTTGGGATGCCCTCTGTCCTCAAATAGTGTACTAATAAATTCCATTTCCTCCATGAAACTCCACTGTTCACTACACATTTTGATGCCCTTTACAATACCTTTCTTCTGCAAGAGTGGGTGTTCACTCTAAAAGTGTAGATAAGAGTTTGAGAAAGTTTCTTTACAAAAAATCCTAGGCTGGAAACAGGTTTTAATGTGGCC
Source organism: Protopterus annectens (assembly GCF_019279795.1). NCBI lineage: Eukaryota > Metazoa > Chordata > Ceratodontiformes > Protopteridae > Protopterus > Protopterus annectens. The sequence continues at coordinate 819,203,543 of NC_056748.1, forward strand.
CTTGTAAATAGTGACATCTAAGTAATTTATTCCCTTTTGAGGTAGAATATATGAACCTCAAAAAAGTAGTGGTTCTGTTGATGTATATCAAAAATTCTTAAAGATCTTCTTGTGTACTATGCCAAAACAAGCAAATATCATCCAGGAATCTGGTGTAGTGTACAATATAATCATACCAATCCGTGTTAAAGATGTAGTTCTCCCAATAGTATAAAATGCATTTAGCATACAAGGGGGCATATGTGACACCCCCATTGCTATTCCTGTCTCCTGTTTATAGTATTCGCTGTTTAAATACATGGTTATTTTTCAAAATTGTTTCCATAAACTCCAAACAAGTTTACCTGTTCATTTTTTAAGTGTTTACATTCTACCAGGACCTCTTGAAACCATTCCAGTCCTAGTGTATGTGGAATACTAGGAAATAATTCAGTAACATCTATTTTGACAAATAAAATCTCTTCATTGTATTTTTCAGGGGCAATACTTTTGAGAAAATCCCAAAAATCTCCTGAAATATGTTTCAGGGAACCAACAAACCCTTTTAAAACCTGGTCTGCATAAATTGCTAGAGGTTCCATTTTAGATCCTGCCCCAGCTACAATGGGGCGAAACGGGGGGGTGCTCAGTATTTTTGTGTGTTTTGGGGATACCAAACACAGTGGGAATCCGTGGGTTAGGTACATACAAGAAATTGAACAGACATTCATCTATGGAACCTTCAAACAGATGATTTTTCACAAAGAAGTCTATTTTCACATAAACTATTGACATTTCATTTTTAGAAACTGTAGTGTATTTACTCTCATCACTCAGTATGTCATGCATATAACTCTCATAGTCAGAGGTGTCCATAGTGACAGTCCTACTTTCTTTATCTGGTTTCATAATTCTAAAGTGTTTCTTTAATAAGGTCTCCACCAATTTGTTTTTTTTTTTTTTCACTTGAAAATTACTATAATTTGTAACCCCCATGGTGTTCTTTATTCTGAATTCTATTTCCACCAGTTTTTCAAAAACTTTGAACACTGGATTTAGAGGTGGGTTAAAGGTACTCTTTCTACATAGTTTGTTGTTACTAGTAGTCATTTTTTCTTTTAAGAGGTAATTTAAATTTAATTTACAGGTAAACAATTTTACATCTACTATTGTGTCAACCAATCTCAAAGGTCTTGATGGTATAAATTGAAAACCATTGGTAAATAATTTGAAATATGACTAATGTATTTCTAAATCAGGATAATTAAATATGTTGAAATTTTCTAAAGTATTTTGTATACTTTGATGGGTAACTACAATGTCTGTTTCTAGTTCCAGTGTTGGTTCCTGTAAATGCCGTATGTTCCATAATTTCTTCCCTTCCCCCTTGCCCTCTTGGGTATTGATTGTTTAACCCCTGTCTCGCTGCTATTCGTTCGCTTCTTCTCAAGGGAGGATATTCTAAAGGGGGAGTAGTAATCTCATTACTGTTAACCTGACCAATGTCAGTTTTTAAACCAACATTGTAAAAATCCTCAGACTTTTGGTATACACGTCTAGGTGGTGGAAAAGCTCTAGCTTCTTTGCATTCAACCAAGTCCCTCTACATTTTTTTCACTTTCTTAAAACATGGTTGCAGTGTGTATCAATTTCCTTAAAAACATTCATATAGTTCACTTTCTCTACTCGAAACATCAAATCTGTAGTAATTCTGTTATGCAAACTATTAACATCTCTCAGTATTTTTACTTTCTTACATTCAAAATTACGCACCATTAATTTTAACATTTCAGTGCCAACATTGTTAAAATGTTCCACCAGTTCTTTGTGAAACGAGCTGTTATATTAAGCTCCACGTTACTAGGGTATCTAACAAAACAGAACCTCTTTGGAACTCTCCTTACAGCAATGCATTCATTCAAATAGTCAATCTCCATTTGCGTGTTGCGTAAAATTGAAAACAAAGCGTCTTTAAAGGACTTTAACATGTCCATAAAAGTCACATTCCTGGTGGGTTCACTCTCAAAGAAACTGTATTTCTTACCAGTCCATACTTCGAAGTTGAAGTTGTCTGGTGAAATGTTCATGTTGTTAACAGAACTATCCAAACCAGTTTCAGCTTTGTTTTTCCGTTATGAAATTGCGTGTGCCATAGTTCCTGGTAGTTGAAATCAAAGCAAATGGTCCGGGCACACTGAAATCAGCTAAAATAAAAAAAATTATTCTATAAAGTTCATATACAAGTTTGTACACAAGTGCGTTCACCCTGACTCAATGCAGGGCTTTTTCAAGTGAATACAAGACTCCATATAAATCCATTTAAATATCCCCATTCCCAAAAAGAGCGCCAAAAGTTTTAAAGGCATACACTCTCCCAAAGTTGATATGTTATAACATGTACTACATTGAAAATAGCTGTCCTTTACTATACATATATTATTTAACTAAAACAAAATATATAAAATGTTGTTTTAATATTCTATTTAAAACATTTGTAGAACAAAACAATATAATTTCTATGTATTAAATATGCAGACAAAAGCTGCAATTCAACAATTCTATTTATGTGTACACTTTTGTTGTAACTTACTAGCTTTTTTAATTAAATAGGGCTTTATTGAAATGTGGTTATTAAGACCTGGGGGGATTGTTGCATTTAATTTTATCTGCCAGTATGTCTCTCTGCAGTTTAACCAATTCTCCCCGTCTCTCCTCTCTAGGGTCCGTAGCAATTTGCTCTAAAATCCCAATATAAAAGCCTTTGTGACTTGGTTCCATATGAAGATATTTATAAAGGGCATTATTCAAATTTTTTTCTTTATTTGATAGGCATGCTCATAAATATGCTTACTTAATGTCTTTTCTGACTTTCCTACGTAGAAACTGAAACAGTCTCTACATAACGCTAGATGTTAAGTTGTCAATCTCGCCTTCATTCTTGCTGGATGGGTTCGGAGCCGATCCTCGGCTCCGACTCGGCACTTGCTTTAGCTTAGGAACTCCTTTTACCAGCTCAAGGCAACCCTATATCCCATGATGCAAGGCGGAACTACCTCAGATCTCGTTTGCCGCTTAGCGAAAGAGATCTCCTTTACCAGCAGAGGTAAGTGAATTTCTTGTCAAAGAAAGAGAAGCTTAGTTAGGGTTTTATTTTCCCCTTTTAGTCATAGTATAGTCTGTAGTGAATTACAGCCCACCCTATTCCCTTGTTTTTCAAACTTTTATAACCTTTTTAAACCTTTAGTGTAAAAGTTTTAGTTAGGCCTAAAACCCCAGTTGTTAATCCCTTCCTGTGTGTTGTGTGTAGGGGATTAATTTTGTGTGTTTGTTGGGGTTTGTGTGTGTTTCTTCCACCTAGGATATGTCTAGGGAAGGCAAGGTCTCAGGCTTCAAGAAGTGTGACTCGTGCTGTCAGAAAATGTCTCTGACAGACGGTCACACTTCTTGTGTTTATTGCCTGGGGCCTTTGCACCTGCAGGACTCCTGTGCTTTGTGTCACTCCTTTAGCCAGAGAGTCCTGCAGGAAAGGAGGAATAAACTTATCCTCCGTGGCTTACTTAAGCCAGAAGGTTCTCCCTCTAAAGCAGGGTCTGAGAAACCTTCTAAGCCACCGAAGGCTCAGGCTTCAGTTTCCAAGCCTCCTCCGGTGGCTCCGGCTCCGGCTGGAACCGATGTATCTGCCTCGAAAGTAGTGGGTTCGGTGCCGGCTGGTTCCGATACCTTATCTACTGCAGCCTTGTCGGCTCCGGCTGGAGCCGACACTTTATCCAGCATCGGAGCCGAGAAACCTTCGGCTCCATCTGGAGTTCAGGGGACTTCGGCTCCGATGGCTCCGTCCCGAAAGAGATCTCGGTCCCCTTCGTTACTGAGTATCCACTCGGCTCCGGGGTCTCCTCTTTTGTCGGAGCGGAGCCATCGGAGCCGATCTTCGAGATCTTCCAGGCTGTCTGACCACGACTTGGAGAGGGTGGTAAGCAGGCTGTTGAAGTCTCAGGCACTGGCCCAAATGCTCCATAGCCCGTCTCAACAGACTTCGGCTATAGCCTCACCCCTTGAACTTCCTCCTCCGACTCCACATCAGAGTTCGGAGCCGGAGCTTCTCGGGACAGTGACTGTTTCGGTGCCGGAGCCTATACATCCTTCGGCTCCGTCATCCTCGGCTCCGATCTTCTCCTTGAGACCTTCCTTGGAGGGATCCGGTCGTCGGGTTTCCCTTGTCGGCTCCGAGGGGGCTAGTGGCATCGGACCCTTGTCCGACCCCACTCTCCCTCTCGGGGCTTCGGCTTTGGTAAGCTCGGCGCCGGCATCGGCCTCGGAGCCTTCCCTCTCAGTGGAGCCGGGCATTCCTGTTTCCTCGGAGCGGGGATATTCCGGCCTCCCGGGGAGGGGAGCCTTTGAGGTGATGAGGAGTGTCCTGGCCTCTGAGCCTGGTCAACGGTCCATCCCTCTAGCTCCTCCCTCATCAGTGCCTGCAGACGCCTCTTGCCAGCCTCTTGCTTTCAGGCCCAGGGATCCATCGCTCCAGGTTTCCCCATTGGGAATTTCCTCCTCTTCCGAGGTTTCTCCTGATCCTGCAGGGGAACCCCCTCGGAAGAGGACGTGTAAGAGGAAACACACAGACTCCCCTGAGTCTACTACATCTGATACCGACTTAGATGAGTCGGAGGGTTCCCCATGGTCCCCCTCTGAGGATGTCTCCTTTTCAGACATCCTTGAGCTCCACAAACAGAGGGGGAATTGGCCCTCCATTGACCCCTCCGAGGATGAGTCGGTATACCTGGAGGCTTTTGGATCCCATCCCTCCACCTCCTGGGTGTCTCCGCCTTTCGACCCACTGATGCAGGTAGTGGCTCGGAAGGCGTGGGCGGCTCCAGATTCTGTGGAACCTGTCCCCAGGAGACCATCCAAATTCATCACGGCCCCTTCGGACAAACAGTTCCTTTCCAAGGGTGTCTCTGTGGATGCTATGGTGGTGGCGGCCACTAAGAAGGAACTGGCGGATCCTTCAGTACCTGTCCATCCTCCTAACAAGGATTCTAGGACCATGGACAGGTATGGAAAGCGGATGTTTTCTTCAGCGACTTTTGCTATGCTCGCTGAATTATCTTTGTCACTTCACCAGGCTTCAACGAGATATTCTCAAGGAACTGGATGAAGTAGTCCAGGATCCTTCTGCTGCTGGGGCTCAGGAAAAGATTGCCTCGCAGCTTGCAATCCTGAATTCCATATCTAACTCCTCCATGCGGCTCATATCCTATGCGGCCGATGGAGCGAGCAGGGCCGCAGGCACAGGAGTTGCTCTTAGACGCCAAGCCTGGATGCGGCTTTGTAATTTTCGGACCCCTTTAAGGCGTCCTTCACTAATACCCCTTTGATGGTTCGGCTTTGTTCGGACCTCAGGTGAAGGATACCTTGACCAGGTGTGAGCAGGACGGTAAAACTCTTTCTGCCGTTGGAGTCCAGTTTTCCACTCCTTCTAGACCATATCCCAAGGGTCAGAAGGGGGAAGATGTGGTTCCGTAAAGCCCAAGGAGCTACACCGACGACGTGGTCAGTTTACCCCCAGAGGCAGAGGGGTAACAATAATAGACGCCGCCTAGAGGCAGGGGGGGTCCTCAGAACCAGGGCAACAGGGAGTCTCTTCCTGAGAAGCCCTTTCAGCATCCCTGAGGTGTTGCCCGACTGTCCACCCTTGGAGGCAGTCGGGGGAAGGATTTTGCTGTACCCAGTAGCCTGGCAATCCCTGTCTCAAGAGATGTGGGTACAGTCGATCATATCCGAGGGTTACAAAATCCCCTTGAAAGGTTTCCGTACCTCTACAATCCCTGCCACACATCTCACCCGGTCAAAGGGATTTGGGAGCACAGGAGGTTTGAAAGCGGCTAGAAAAAAGAGCCGTCCAGACTGTGCCGGCAGACCAGGTAGGATCCGCGTCTACTCGAGATTCTTTTGGTCCCCAAAAGGACGGGAGATTGGAGACCAATATTAGACCTGAGCAATCTAAACAGATTTGCCAAGAAGGCAAGATTCGGATGGTCACGCTTCAGTCCATTCTGCCCTTTCTGGGCAAGGACAACTGGATGTGCTCTATAGACCTTCAGGATGCATACTATCACATAAAGATTCACAGACGCCCAGAAGGTTTCTCCGCTGCTAGGGACCAGTCATTACCAATTCAGAGCACTGCCCTTTGGCCTCACTTCAGCCCCCAGAGTGTTTACCAAATGCATGGCAGTGGTCACAGCTCATCTGAGACATCAAGGATTCCAGGTGTTTCCCTACTTGGACGACTGGCTCCTCTCCGCCACCACCAAGTGTCAGCTTCTTCAGTCCAGAGACTACACTCTACAGCTTTGCAGGAGTTTGGGAATTTCAGTAAATTTCGAAAAATCTTCTCTGCTGCCTTGCCAATCTATCACCTTTATAGGCAGAATTAAACACCGTCAACATGTTAGCCAGACTAACAGATCAAAGAATTCTGGACATCCAAAATTGCTCGGGCTTCTATTGCAAAGTAACAAGATCAAAGCCAGATTTATACTGAAGGTTCTAGGTCTTATGGCTGCGGCCATTGTTCTTCTACCACTGGCTCGCTTCCACATCGCCTTCTGCAGTGGATGCTATTCACGCAGTGGTCGTACCACAGTCTCCCGATGAGGCATGAAATCTTGGTCACACAGTCGCAGAGCTCATCTGAACTGGTGGATATCTTCCCTCTTCTTCATCAGGGCCGACCCTTTATTCCCCTCCTCCAGTTGCCACAGTCACTACGGATGCCTCTCTGATCGGGTGGGGGCATTATCAGGGCAGGATGGTCCACGGACATGGCAACCCATAGAATACCATCTGCACATAAATGTCCTGGAGATGAGAGCAGTGCTTTTAACGTTGCAAGCCCTCAACGACTTTCTTCCCACGGGGACTATTGCAGTACAAACGGACAACATGTCCGTGGTCTGGTACATCAACAAACAGGGTGGGACCAGGTCCTATCCGTTATGTCGAGAAGCTCTCAGACTTTGGCAATGGGCGATCTCTTCTCAGCGGTTTCTGATAGCAACGCACATCCCCGGCAGGTCCAACCTATTAGCGGACAGGCTGAGCAGATCCATTCTGATGCCTCATGAGTGGTCTCTCAATCAATCTGTAGTGGATCAGATTTTTCTGAAGTGGGGCACTCCTTGTTGCGATCTTTTTGCTACTCCTCAAAACAACAAGTGCCCCGATTTTTTCACTCTCTTTCCCCTTCCAGGCCAACCCCTGAGAGACTCTCTAACCCAGGATTGGCCCCGGGGACTTCTGTACGCTTTTCCTCCCTTTCCCTTGATTCCACAAGTCATTCAGAAAGCCACCGTTTTGAGAGCCAAGTTGATCCTCATTGCCCTATATTGGCCTCGACAAATTTGGTTTCCGTCTCTGCATCGTCACCTTCTGGTGCAGCCCTGGCATCTGGACCCAGTTCCGGATCTCTTGATCCACCAGTTGGGTCAGCAGCACCGGGCCATTCATTCTCTCAACCTCACTGCTTGGTTGCTCCACTTCCTACCCTAGCCAGGCTACCGATGATTTCGGACTCAGTCAGAGACATTTTAGTGTCTTCCTTGAAGTCGTCCACTAGGACTGTTTATGCTAGCAAGTGGCGGCGTTTTCTATTTGGGCAAATTCCAGAAATATTGATCCCTTTACTGCTCCTGTACATTCGGTTTTAGATTTCCTGGCGGAGGTTTTTCATTCAGGATCCTCGTCATCTACAGTCAAAGTACAACTGGCTGCTATTTCCAAGTATCATGTTGGCTTGCATGACAATAACATTATGTCTCATAGATTATGCAAGGCCTTTCTGAGAGGAGTTTTTCTCCTAAAACCACCTATAAAGCATCCTCCTCCGCAATGGGATCTAAACTTAATGTTGGCATCCTTGATACTACCTCCCTTGAACCGTCTGCTTCATGTTCTTTGAAGTTATTGACCTGGAAAACTATATTTTTACTGGCTGTCACTTCTGCAAGAAGGGTTTCGAGATTCAAGCTCTCTGCATTCGTTCCCCTTATTTAGTTTTTCATAAGGACAGGGTATCATTAAGAACTAACCCTTCCTTTCTCCCCAAAGTCGTATCTCAAACCAACATTAACCAATCTATAGACCTACCAGTCTTTTTCCCAAACTATTCCGACAGAGCTGAACAGAAACTGCATTTTTGGATGTCCATCGTCAGCTCAGGTACTATTTGCATAGAACTAAACAATTCAGAAAATCGGACCAATTATTTGTCTCCTATGCAGAAAACAGGATAGGTCTTCCAGTCTCTAAAGTGACCTTATCCAGATGGTTGACTTCCACTATTTCCTATGTGTACTCTCTCAGAGGCAAGCAGCTATCTTCTAAGCCAAAAGCACACTCAACCAGGAGTCTATCCACTTCTGCAGCTTTTCAGGATAGACTACCCATTGATACCATTTGTGCAGCAGCTACTTGGGCCACGCCTCATACCTTTGTCTCTCATTACAAGTTGGACTTGGCCTCCAGAGATAGGGCCAGTTTTGGTTCCACCGTTCTCAAGAGTCTGTTCCATTGAGCCACCCGGGATACAGGTGCTAGGGACGCTGTCCCATCCAGCAAGAATGAAGGCGAGATTGACAACTTAACATTTAGAAGTTATGTACCTACCATAACGTTCCATGTTAGTTGTCTTCTCTCGCCTTCTTTCTTGCGTCCCTCCCTCCTTCCCCCTGGCCTGGACAGATCTTGAAGAGTTCCTATTAGGTTGTTTCCTCCTGAGCCTTCATATGAGGACTTCTATTAGGAACTTGTGTTCCTAATTATGTTAGGATAGTCTTTAGCAGGGTAGGTTAGCTACCAAACGAGATCTGAGGTAGTTCCGCCTTGCATCATGGGATATAGGGTTGCCTCGAGCTGGTAAAAGGAGTTCCTAAGCTAAAGCAAGTGCCGAGTCGGAGCCGAGGATCGGCTCCGAACCCATCCAGCAAGAAAGAAGGCGAGAGAAGACAACTAACATGGAACGTTATGGTAGGTACATAACTTCTAAGTATACACTATACCACTAGTCTTACAATTACCCTTCCTGAAAGTCACAGTACTATTTATATAATTGTTTAACGTCACTTTTTCCTTATCTGTAATACAATGACAGTAGTTACGCCTTCCACATCTCTTTGTCCCTATATTTCCCCTGGGATCCACAATTATTTTTATTTTTCTCAAACAGTTTTCTTAAATTAATTCCTGTTTTGAAAACAAAATGTGGGGTTTCACCTACTTTATGCACTATGCCTGATTGTATTTTAACATTTTCCAATTCTTTTCTAACAATTTTTTATTTCTCTAGATGTATTACTATATTGTATCACTAAGGCTCTTCCAAATTATTGTTTATTGTCATTTAATTTAATAATGGGAGAGTGTTGTTGGATTCCCAATAGGGGGATGTACTTATTGTTCCATCCTTCAGTAATTTCTGTAGCTACTGTTTCTATTAACTTATCCGGGTAACCCCTTGCTCTAACAAATCCGGACATCAACTGTATTTCTTCCATAAACTCCTCTTTTTCTGAAGTCACTCGTGCAGCTCTGACCATCTGGCCTTTAATTATACTTTTTTTCTGCTTCCATGGGTGTGCACTGTTATAGGGGAGCTATGAGTTACTGGATGTTTCTTTACGGTGTATCCTAGATTTTAACTGTCCATTACTTTTGTCCAAACTAATATCCAAATAGTCTATCCCTAAGGGGTCACATTTCTGTGTGAACCTTAAGAAACTAGTAGTAGAGATTAAATATTCTATAAAGCTAGTTAAAAGGTCACTAGACCCTTCCCAAATGACAAAAATGTCATCCAAATAGCGTTGATATAACTTAATGTGTTGCCAGTATGTGGTGTTTAATAAGTATGTCATTTCCCACTTTAAAAAGACCAAATTGGCGTATATGGGGGCACATGCTGCCCCCATAGCTATGCCTTGAACTTGTTTGAACGTCTCACCTTCAAAATAGATGAAGTTGTTCTTCAATACAATTCTCATAAGGTCTACTAGTGCATCAGCATCCATCCTGAGGGAAAAACTTTTTTCACTCAAAAGTGAGTACAGAATTTCTAAATCTTCTTCTGTTGGAATACATGAAAATAAGTCGACCACGTCAGTGGTCAAAAAAAAATTCCCCCCTCACATATATCTGGTGTTAAACTTCACAAGAAGTCCCAGGAATCTTTTAATAAATGTTGATAATCTTCTGTTATATGTTTTAAAGAGTGATCTAAAAAAGTGGCTATGAGGTAAGTTTTCAATCCTTCACCAGAGGCTGTAGGCCTATATGGTGGGTTAATAATACTCTTGTGCATCTTAGGGATGCCAAATAAGATGCAATTCTAGGTTTTTTAATTTGTAATATTTCCTCCAACTTTTGGTCCAGCCTATTTTCCAACATTAGTTCTTCTATGTGTTTTGGTACCGATTTTTAAGAATAAGGGTGATGTGCAGAGCTCTAGTAACTACAGAGGGATTAAATTGATCAGTCACAGCATGAAGTTATGGGAAAGAGTAGTGGAAGCTAGGCTAAGCAGGGAGGTGATGATTAGTAATCAGCAGTATGGTTTCATGCCAGGAAAGTGCACAACAGATGCAATGTTTGCTCTGAGAGTGTTGATGGAGAAGTACACAGAAGATCAGAAGGAGTTGCATTGTGTCTTTGTGGACTTAGAGAAAGCATATGACAGGGTGCCAAGAGAGGAGTTGTGGTATTGTATGAGAAAGTCGGGAGTGTCAGAGAAGTATGTAAGACTGGTACAGGATATGTACGAGGGTCGTGTGACAGTTGTGAGGTCTGTGGTGGGAGTGACGGATGCGTTTAAGGTGGAGGTAGGTTTGCATCAAGGATCAGCTCTGAGCCCTTTCTTATTTGCAGTGGTGATGGACAGGTTGACAGATGAGATCAGACATGAGTCCCCGTGGACTATGATGTTTGCAGATGACATTGTGATCTGTAGTGAGAGTAGGGAACAAGTGGATGAGACCCTGGAGAGGTGGAGATGTGCTCTAGAGAGAAGAGGAATGAAGGTCAGTAGGACTAAGACAGAATATATGTGTGTGAATGAGAGGAAGGATACAGGAATGGTGAAGATGCAGGGAGTAGAGGTGGCGAAGGTGGATGAGTTTAAATACTTGGGATCAACAGTTCAGAGTAACGGTGAGTGTGGAAGAGAGGTGAAGAAGAGAGTACAGGCAGGATGGAGTGGGTGGAGAACAGTGTCACAAGTGATTTGTGACAGACGAGTACCAGTAAGAGTGAAAGGGAAGGTCTACAAGAGGGTAGTGAGACCAGCTATGTTACATGGGTTGGAGACAGTGGCATTGACAAAAAGGCAGGAGTCAGAGCTTGACGTGGCAGAGTTGAAGATATTAAGATTTGCACTGGGTGTGATGAGGATGGACAGGATTAGGAATAAGTATATTAGAGGGTCAGCCCAGGTTGGAAGGTTTGGAGACAAAGCCAGAGAGGCAAGATTACGTTGGTTTGGACATGTGCTGAGGAGGGGTGCAGAGTATATTGGGAAAAAGATGCTGAGGATGAAGCTGCCAGGTAACAGGAAAAGAGGATGGCCTAAGCTAAGGTTTATGGATGTGGTGAGAGAGGACATGCAGGTGGTTGGTGTGACAGAGCAAGATGCAGAGGACAGGAAGAAATGGAAACAGTTGATCTGCTGTGGCGACCCCTGACAGGAGCAGCTGAAAGAAGAAGAAGAAATTCTTCTATTATTAAATCTACTTTTCTGTATGTGATATTAATTTCATTGGTAGACACTGGCATATATATATATATATATATATATATATATATATATATATATATATATATATTTTTTTTTTTTAATATCATGTAGCATTTCCAAGATTTAACTTGAGTAGTCAATGGCATTAACTAAGACCATTCCTCCCCTTTATCTGGTCTCATAATACGAATTTCCCTATCAGCCATAAGTTCTTCCAGAATTTCTTTCTCCCTACTAGTTAGATTTGGTTTGTACCTCCGTTTGGTCCCCCCTGTTTTTGTTGTTCAGTGTATAGATGTCAGATGCACATACAGCTTCAAAGACTTCCAATGCTGGATACAAAGGTGGGTTATAAACACTAGACCGCCTAAAGGTGGTTTCATTATTGCTAAATTGTTGAGCAAATATTAAAGAAAAATTTAATTTCCTAGCAAAACGTTTTAATTCTATAAGGGCATCACACATATCAAAGCCTTTTGATGTCACAAATTTGAAACCTTTCTCAAATAAACCAAAATGTTCTAATTTAATTTGTTTTCCACTTAGGTTGAATATCTTAAACCCATTGTAGGACATGGTCACACCATCTTCTCCCATAACTATACCTTCCCCTTCTTCCTGGTCTTTTCTTGATTCTTGCCTTTCTTCTTGCCTGCAGAAAAATCCTGTTCACTTACATTATCATCGTCCCCCTCTGTTAAATGCGTAATGTAATCTAAACCTACTTTAGGGTGTAATGGGTTTGGGGTCTTTAACTCAAAACCTGAGTCAATAGCATTGTTGGTTTGCTGTACCATACTTGTATTCGCACTTCTGTCTATGTTTAAATCCACTCTATGTTCATTGTCTGTGTGGTTAATACCTTCCCCATGTGTAGTTTCATACCTTCTATTCCTTTTCATTCCTCCTTTGAAAATATAGGCTTTATTGTATCTATATTGTTTTAAATCTCGTAATAACTTTTTTTGTTTTCTAGTAAATACATCTTCACATTTTCTTTCAACACGTATGAAACTATAGTCATACACATCTATATAAAATTCAAACAACAGATCCTGTTGAATAGCCCTATTCAACTTTTCTGCATCTATCAACACATCAACTTTTTTCGTAGACTATTTTAACACAAGAGCCATCATTTTAAAATCACATTCATCAAATACTTGATTAAATTCATTTAACATATCAGTATCATAAAAAAAAGCCTTCAGGATATTTATATACACGTAGCCCTTGAGGCACCACATGTCTATTTAAACATTCTTCCAAATATGCTATGTCTAGGTTAACATTTTTAATTCTAAACAGCTTGTTTTCAAGATCTCTTATTCCTTTTTTTAAGGATGCCATAGCTGTAGAATATTCTTTGTTAACTGTTGTTACTTCACAATTTACAATATTATCACCAAATATATTCTTTTTGTTCTTGAAAGAATTAAACCATTCATTTAAATTATTATAACCAACTGTCTTAGTTTGTATATCATGGGCTAACGTCCCAGAGATGTTAACAGTACCTTCCGGTATGTGTACAACACCTTGTTGAAAGTCCCCATTTTCTACTCCAGTAGGTCTTCAGTTAAATGAAGTAAAATCCTCTCTTTTCACTCCCAAGAGAATTTCTGACTGTCCTTAAAATTAACCTACCTAATTTTCAGGAACAAAAAAAGTGTGTATTATTAAAAACTAGTCTATCTTTTCTACCTAAAGTGGCTTCTGAATCACCCATTAACCAGTCTGTAAATTTTCCAGTTTTCTTCCCAGATTTCTCAAGCAAGAGTGATAACATTTGATGTCCTTCTGTTCTTATGTTGCAATATTCTCACATGTGGGGATCCTTAGCCTCGGGCAACCAGAACATCCGGCTCCTCTATCAAAGCTTAAGCCTGGTTGCTGTCAGCACGTGGCATGTCACATGCAGGGCCGTAAACCATGGGCCATAAATGTGACATCCACACACAAAGACCTTAGAGTTTCCCTGCCACAGTCCAATGTCTAGTTGCTCGTTCCGCTCCATGCTTCAGAAGACGATACAAATAAGGACCCCATTGATTATTATTCTTTATTTTTTTATAGGCTTAGGTTGCTGTTGCTCCTTTAATAGCCAATGTCATCTAGGAAGGGAAAATGTAAGTGCGATCTGCAAATTCTGCACAAAGATTCTCACGAACTCTGCCTTTTTTGCTTAGGCCAGTCCCACGACTATATGACCTGTAATATCTGTCCATCATTTGTCCCAAAGACCCTACACAGTCGCCTGGCAGCCCTTAAAATTATTTGTAGAGAAACAACGTGTTAAACGCTTGGCCCTAGGCATGGATACTGAACCGGCCGTTGAGGTGGAGCCACCAAAAAAAAGGCCAAGGTTTCAAGGCCTACTGCTGCTGCACCTCCAGCGTCGGACATTCTGCCAGCTACCAGTCTGGGAGCTGAGGTATGTCTGGAAGAACTGGCACCTCTGGTGGGCACCATGTCAGAAGCCACCCTAACATCTCCACTTGGGATGTCCACAGAGGTTTCTGTGACGTCAGCCTCTGCCAGTGTCGAGGGGGAATTGTGCTTGACCAGACATCTGCCTTCGGTTTCAGAACAGGGCTCCTCGGCCACAGGCCCGACAACTGACTCTAGGCCTTAAGCTTCTCAAACAATTTCAAAGTCTCCTTCTCTGAAGCGAAAACAAATAAATAGGCGTTTTTCTACCCCACTGGAAGACCAGCCAGGCTAGCAAGCTTTCTCCAAGTCCCTGGTTCCGGCCATTATGGCCCTCAGGCACACAGCCCCACATACTCCTGCTCTGCCAGTTCCACCCCTTCCTCAGACTCAGGAGGAAGACTCTTCCTTCTCTTCCTCTGATGAATCGCTCACATACACTTCTCAGCTGGCCTCTCCCCTTAGAGTATTGTTCTCTAGATGAAGAATCTTTGGAAGGAGACTTCTCACCTGAAGGTATCATCTTTGATGAGACTATCTCCAAATGAGAGAATACTTCAAGTGGGATGCAACACAAATGACTGAGGTACTTTGAGTTCCATCATTTGGAGTCTCCCCTCTCCCTCTGCCATTCTCCCTGTGATTCCAGCTTACTTGTATAACATTGCTTCTGCTTCCAGGATCCCTGATTCCCAACCTCCAGCCCCCTAAAAGGCCAGATAGGTTATATAAACTTCCTGATGATCAAAAGTACCTCATCAAGCCACCCATGGCAGAACCTGCTGTCATTGCAGTGGCACCAGACAAGTAATCCAGGTCGGTTCCTTCCTCTTCCCTCCTGCAGTCAGACAGTGTCAGTAAAGTGATGGACAGATTGTGAAAAAAAAGATCTACACTTTTTCCACCCTGGCTTTTAGGACCATTAATTACCAGACACACATGGTAAAGTATTCTCTAGATCTAGTCTCCCAGGCAACTACATTGCTTTCTTCCATGCCTGACTCCCCTACAAAGCCCCAGATTGCCTCTAAGCTTTCCTTAGCAGCACAGGTAGCCAGGCATTCTATAAAAAGCAGGTACGATGCTGCTGAAGCTTCAACCAGATCAGCCACTTCTGCTTCTGTATTACGCAGGTACTCCTGGCTCAGACTTCAGCACCTCCCTGATGATTTCAAGAATAAGATCCTGGATGAACCCATGGACAGTAAGTTCCTCTTTGGCAAGCAATCTGCTGAACTATTCAAAAGTTTGCAGGAAAAAGCCAAGGAACTGCAGGATCTGAAAGAATTATTGGTTTCCCCAGTTCCAAAGTTATAGAGGAACTATCCTGCCAAACCCAGCTTTGTTAGGGGGGCACCTGCTCCTTCCACTTCTTCCTTAAAACATAGGAAAAGGGCTAGGAAACCCTTGTCCCCTAGGACTACTTCCTCCCAATCTACCCCCAGGCAGTCCTTTCTAGACAGACCAAGCAATGTGTGACTGCCTCCACCTTCTCCCCCTCTCTACCTGCCTCTCTCACTATCTCCCCCTATGGCAACATATTACCTCAGACCAATGGCTCTTATCAGTAGTGGGAAGAAGGTACCTTATGACCTGGCAGAAAAAACCCATACACCTCCCTCCAAAAAATCAAATCCACCTGATACCCCAGGTCATCCAGGATTTACTATCACAGGGTACCATAGAAAGGTTTCCAGCAGGGCAAGAAGGTCAAGGGTTTTACTCCAGGCTCTTCCTGGTCCCAAAAAAGGAGGGTCCTTGGATGCCTATACTGGACCTGTCCCTTCCTGCATGTATCTTCTTTCCTCACACTGTCCTTTCAAACCCTTCTTCCACTGTTGACACCCGGTGCCTTCATAGCCACTTTGGACTTGAAGGAGGCATACCTCCATATCCTCATCCACCCAGACTTCAGGAGATTTCTGCGCTTTATTGTGCCATTCTCGCACTATCAATTTACTGCCTTACCCTTTGGTTTGACTACATCACCAAGGGTCTTCACAAAGTGTCTAGCTCCAGTAGTAGCCTACTGCCCAACAAAGGACATACAGATTTACCCTTACCTGGATGACCTTCTCATCCAAGCAGAAGAGGCAAGTACTCTTCAGGCACACCTGCAATTCATATTGTCTCTTCTAAGAAGTCTGGGGTTTACTCTCAATGTACTGAAGTCCTCCCTCAAGCCATCCTAAGACCAGATCTTCTTGGGCTGCAGAATAAGGACAGATTTAATGAAGGCCTTCCTCCCACAAGACAGGGTCATATCTATGACCAACTTCTTCTAAGACCTACTTCTAGTCACCCACATCTCTGCCAGGGAATTTCTCCGTCTTCTGGGCTTTATGGCAGCTACTCTTCCTATGCTGCCCCTTGCCAGGTTGCACATGAGGAAGTTCCAGTGGTATTTGCAAAAGGTCTAGTCCCAACACAATCACCCCATTGGATTTTCAGCTACCCTTCCTGCCCTGCCCGAAGAAAGAATTGGGGTGGTGGATCCATCAAATAGGCCAGAACCCAGGCCTCCCTCTACAGCGCATCAAGCCAGTCCAGTACATGCACACAGATGCTTCAGCTCAGGGATGGTGGGCCACTATGAACGGTCTCAAGGTACAGGCTCAGTGGGAGCTCTCCCTCCAGAAAAAACATATCAATGTGAGGGAAATGACTGCTCTCCTTCTAGCTCTAAAGACCTTCCTCCCACTCATACAGCCTGGTCTCCTTCAAGTTTTCACAGACAACACCATAATGATGTGGTACATCAACAAGCGGGGGGGGGGGGGTAGATCCTCCTTACTTTGCAGGCTAGCAATACAGGCGTGGGAGTTGGCCACTCAGTACAGTGTAACACTGCAGATAGTCTACAGCCCATCACAAGATAATCAGGCAGATGCCCTCAGCATGTCATTCTCTCAACATCAAGAATGGATGTTACACAGGGATGTTTTCTTAGACATTGTCCACCAATGGTGCACCCCTCAGATAGATCTGTTTGCCTCCCGTCAGAACAGACAACTGCAGCTATTCTGCTCCATGCTTTCCTTATCACTAATGTGGAAAGACGATGCCTTTTCATTCTCTTGGAAGAGGCTGTTCCTCTTTGCTTTCCTCCCTTCCTTCTCATCCAGAAGGTCCTGTCTGAAAATTCAGCTGGACAAACCAAAAGTCTTGTTGTTGACCCCGTATTGGCCAAGGCAGAATTGGTTCTTCCCTTCTTCTGTCTCTTACCAAGGGCAGTCACCACAAGTTCCCTCACAAGGTGGACTGATCACAGAACAGAAGGGATCCCTCATCCATCCTTGTCTGAAAACCCTCAGCTTAACCCTGTGGGTGATAAATTTCTGATCCCCTTTAGACACCTTTACTCTGAGAACATGCTGTCTGTCCTGCAATAGGCCAGGAATCCTACTACCAGGAGAGCCTACTTATCAAACTGGAAAAGGCTCCCAGCTGATGTCTTCAAAGGCAACTAGACCTCTTCCAAGTGGATGTTCCTCTTGATGTTCTTCATGTTTCATTGCTACAGTCATCACGCTTGGGTTATCCTGCCAGGGGTAGCCCTCAGTCGGCCCGAATACCAGAGGCTTAGTATTTCTGCATCTGTTGCTGTCGCTCCAGGGCTGACATCAGGTCGTCAGTGGTATAAAAACAGGCAGCCAATACCATTATATCAGTCTTTATTGCCGAGGAACCCGAAGCAGAAACAGTTCACAGGAGTGCTGGTTGGCCACTACCTGAGTTTTCGTTTCCGAATTTGAAGTTAAAGTCTTCTAAAGCTAAGTACCCCATTGGGGATCCTCTTTTCTTGCTCTAACCGAAGTCAGAAAAAGTTAACAATTGTCTTGCCTGTGGAAAGCAAATGCCACATTGAGATTCTCATTCTTACTGCGTCACGAAAGCAAATGCCACACCAAGATTTTCATTCTTACTGCGTCACTTGTTTAGGCCCAGACCACGACGTCCCTTGCTGTCGGTTTGGTGCTTTGTTCAATACCAGAACTATACATCATCGGGCCCTTATTGTAGCTAAATTCTTTCGTTCTCGCTCTCGATCTCTGTAATCTGAAATGGCTTTGGTAAGTCTTCCGACTACTGATCTTAATAAAAACGTAAGGGTGAAAACGGAGACAGACCGCACAGGTCCAAAACTGCCAATGATGCTTCCATTAAGCTAGTCGCCAGTTCGCCAGTACTCAATGAGGCACTTTCACAGACCCTGATGCCCACTTCTATGGATTCGCAGGCCGCTACCGAGACCTGTTCTGAGTCCGGTATGCCATGAGACTCTTCTTTGCCTACGGAACCTGCAGATGTCTCTACCTTGGATGGGTCCAGAGCCGCTGTGCAGGCACTGGCTTCTGACGAAGTTCTTCGCACTACCGATATTTGACACAAACCGACAACTTCTTTCACGTCTTCAGTTCTTTCTAAAACTACTGAGTTTCTAAGGCTCAGAGTACAAACTACGCCTAAAAACCGATGACCCATGCTCAAGCGCCTGCTTCCATGCCTCAGTCTCAAATGCTTAAAATGGCGGAAAACCTTATCATGCAGCTTAGGGGAAGTCAGCCTACCCCTGCTAAAAGAAAGAGACGTCCCCAGCAGCTTTATCCGACCAAGAGTCTGACGACTCTGAGGTGTCTGATTATGAAGACATGCCCTTATCTGCTTATGAGGATTCTCCATTCCTTCTGCCTCTCCTCCAAAGGATATTTATTTTGGTGAAACCTTACATACCTTGAGAGAGAATTTCTATTGGGAATGCCAGGATTATCCTCAGTCCAAAAAGAGACTCAGGGAATTTTTAGATTTACCACAGCACAGACCCTTAGCTTTTCCTCCTGTGCTGGATGTTGTGGATGATGTCTTTATGGAGTCCAGTCTAACTTCTGATACTGTACCTCCTGCTTTCAGGAAACCTGACAGGTATTAAAGAGTAAGACAAACTCTTCCAAAAATGAAAACTGGCAAAAACACAAAGAAGGCAGCAGCGAGGTCACAAAAAACACCGTTTTATTCAGAATGTAGTAAGCGCTTTCATCTGTGATAATCCACCAACTTCTTCAGACAGTTAAAATCACACTCTACTACAACTTAAATAATATCAAGTCCCATGATTAATTTATCAATTAGAAACATTATTTGTATTTGAAGGTGTACCATCAAAGGTCCATCAAATTTTAAAACCAGAGTGATACTAAAACTTGCAGTGTCAAGTCTTACTTAATACTGCTATTTAAAAAATGCATAGCCAACCCAGAAAAAAATAAAAATTAAATACAATATGAACCCAACCAAAACACTTGATCAAAAGTGTTCATATATATATATATATATATATATATATATATATATATATAAAACCCTAAACAAACATTGAAATACAACAGTGCACATAAAAAAAACCCCTTAAATTCATACTAACAAAACACCAGAAGTAAATCTATTTTTGATGTTAAAAAATGTATATAAACTATGTGCTAAAGGAGAATTGATTATGTCCAAACATGGTAGATGAACAAAAATCATTACATATGGAAAAAAAGGGGAGTAACCTGCAATAACCGTTTCAAAAGTGCCTATCTACCAAGAGCCTTAAGCTTGAGAAGACATTTGATGGAAATACAATCGTTAAGGCCTGGTTGACGTGCGAACTTGCCATTTTAGTTCGCACTCCTCTAATTTAAGCTCCCAAGGTCCACCCCTAATATTATGTTCCACTTGTTGTAGGAGCACAAATTCAAATCTATGATTGGGGTGTTCCAAAATGTGCCTCGCCAAAGCATTGGTAGTAATGTTCTTACCGATACTGTAAAGGTGTTCATACAACCTTTGTCTAATTTTTCTCTCGGTTTTTCTGATATAGTAAGCTTCACAAGAGGAAAAAATTGCTGCATACACAACACTCTGGGACTCACAGTTAAACTTGCCCATTATATGGTACGTTTTGTTCCTTATGCTAACCTTTATTTGTTGTTTTAAAGAATTTACATTGTGGACATCTACCACATTTCAACATGCCCATACCTCACTTACTAGCTTTTCTCCTCTCCACTAGGCACTTCAAATTAGGGCCTCTTTAAAAAGTCATAAGTGGTAGTTGCCCTAATTTGGTGAGGTTATTGTCTTCACATATAAAAGACCAATTTTTAGTAAGAGTGTCTCTAATGTTTCTGGAGTCCAAAGAAAATGTTGTAATGAATCTATTAGCTATATGAGAAGTTGAGTGAGCTCTCGCCACTGTACTGATTGCTACCCATCCAGAATGTTCTTGCTCATATCCTTTACAGACAATAGGATGAAAGTGACCTAACAGTCTCTTCCTATCAACGTCTTCAAATATAGTGTTGAGGAACCCCAATGGGTACCCTCTTTTTAAAAACATTGATTTTAGAAGTATACATTTGTCTGTAAAGTCGCCATAGCTAGAGGTGATTCTAGCAGCCCTAACCGCTTGCCCTTTAACTATTGCCTTTTTCTGGTGAAATGGGTGGCTGCTTGTAAAGTGTAAAAAGGCATTCGAATAAGTAGGCTTGCGGTAAACATTGGTTCTATATCTCTGATTAAGGCTGTCTTTACTTAAGAACACATCCAAAAAGTTAGTATCCTTTAACCCTATCTGATATGTAAAATCCAAGAAGGAAGTAAAGGTTTTGATGTTAGTAATAAAGGTTTCAATAAGGTGTACATCCCCTTTCCAGATGAAACACATATCATCCTGGTACCTTGTGTACCAGGCAACATTTTCCTTGTATACTGAATCATTAAACAAGAAGGTCCTCTCCCAAAACGCCATAACACAGTTAGCAAAACTACTGCCACATGGTGACCCCATTGCAATTCCACTGTTGCCTCTGGTATTCGGGCCGACTGAGGGCTAGCCCTGGCAGGATAACCCAAGTGTGATGACTGTAACAGTGAATACACTCGAGCATCTACATTTATGGTAAGTGTGCACAACTGTACTTTCTAGCCTATGTGAATGAGCTCCTAAAATCAGAACTTTCATACTCTTCAGTGAAAATCCATTTGTCAGCCATTTCAGCCTGCTTACCCATTGATCCAGCCCTTTTATCGAGATTACAGGTGAAACTTTTTGTAATGGGGTTCTCCACATCAGACCACCAAGGAAACCTGTTCCTCCTCGGTGGAACCTGAACTTTGTTCTGTAGAAACTTATCCACTGCCCCTTTTGAACCTCCAGCTTATGCCACTTTAAAGATGTGTACCTGGAAGACTGTCTTGTTAGCAGTCCTCACTTCAGCTAGAAGAGTCTCTGAGGTGCAAGCACTCATGACCATTCCACTCTACACTATCTTTCACAGGGACAAGGTTTCTCTTCGTAGTAACCCCTCATCCATGCCCAAAGTGGTCAACGAACTGTCCTACAAACAGTCTATCCATTTGTCCACCTTCTTCTCCTCGCCACAGTATGACAGTGAGAGAGTGCTCCATTCTCTTGATGTTCACAGGCAGCTGAGGTTTTATGTGGATAAGACCAAGGACATTAGGAAGTCCAACCAACTCATTGTATCATTTCACCCCAGGGCCCTGGGGAAAGCTGTATCTAAATAGACAATATTCTCCTGGATATGCAAAACTATAAACTTTGGTACTCCTTCCATGGTAGAGAGTTAACACATGCAATTAAAGCACACTCCACTAGAGCAGTGGCCTCTTCAGGGGATTTTCTCAAAGGCATGGATACAGCCACTGTCTTAGAGGCAGCCACATGGTCTTCTGTACATACTTTAACCAAGCACTATAAATTGGATAACATCTCCAGAGTCAGAACAGGATTTGCAAAAGCCATCCTCCACGGATTCCTGGAGACTGCTACCTCTTCCTCCACCCTTTGCTCTGCTTGAGCTGTGGTACTCTCCCACATGTGAGAATACTGCAACATGAGAATAGAAGGACATAGATTAGATAAATCTTACCATAAACATAGATGTCCTTCTCTTCCTTGTTGCAGTATTCCTTCCCTCCCTCATCCCCCTAAAGTACATCTTCCCTGTCTGGATGGCATCCTTCCTGTATCCTTAGACTATTGTCTGACTGAGCAGCCAATCAGTCAGTTCGTCAGTTCTGAGGTCTGCACGTGCTGACGTCAGATTTACGGCCCGCGGTTTATGGCCTTGCATGTGACGTCCTATGCGGCTGACCGCAACCAGGCTTAACCTTTGGTAGAGGAGCAGGATGTTCAGGTCACCTGATGCGGAGGATCCCCATATGTGAGAATACTACAACATGGAAGAGAAGGACATATATGGTTATGGTAAGATTTTACAACTAATCTTTAGATGTTCACAGTCAGTTGCATTTTTATTTGCATCAGATAAAATCTTTCAGAAAATCTTATCATTTATTTGTCCCCTTTTCTAAAGCCAAATTGGAAAAAGCAGAATCTATGGTCACACTATCTCTTTGGCTATCTCAGTGCATTTATTTCATTTATCAAGAGAAGAAGTTATCACTCCTGTCAACCATTAAGGCTCATTCTGCAAGATATATGGCTTCTACAGTCTTCTCCTTTAGTGTCCCAATTAATACATGTACAGCTACCTGGTCAAAAGCCCATCCCTTCATCTCACATTATAAATTGGATATCTAATCCAAATCTAGAGCTTCCTTTGATTCATCTGTGCTCAGGAATATCCTTTCATGAGGGCTCCCAAGTATAAAAGTAGCTGGGGACTCTGTCCCATCTGTTGAGGAATGGATGGGAACAGACAATATCAGGCATGAAAGCTAAGTCCTTACCATAATATCAAAGCTATGTTGTCAGAGTCTGTCCCTTCCAGCTAACCACCCTCAATCCCCCCACCTTGTCTTTTATTTTTCTCTGTCATGGTTTCATTCTGAGATTGATATAGCTCACCTTGCCTTGCCTCCTGAAGGTTAAGCCAGTCTTTTCCCTTATTCCTCTTGTAGATAGCCTCCTTTTCCATTTAAAATATATTACTGTTTCCATTGTGTACTTCTAAAATTTTTTAAAGTGCTCTTTGGGTAGGCATACTTGATCTAGGTAGCATTTTATGCATATGGAGGTTATGGATAGAAGGAGGAGGAGCCTGAGCACTGGATCCAAAGCTTTGAAGTGGCTAAAACCGGATCCGACGATGGGTCAAAGACCCTTTCTGTTGAGGAATGGGCAAAATATGACAGCACAAATTCAATGTTATGCTAAGTATGCAGCTTTCATTTATAGTTTGATCAAGGTCCATCTGCTGGTCATATCAACCTTTCATTAGATACTACTTAATTTCTCTTTGGTTTCTCTTTAAGAACTGTAAAACTTTTCTTAAAGGAATTGTCTGCTTGGGATATGAATTTTGTTTCAGAAAAGATTGCTGTTCCTTTAAACCTGTGAGCACAGTAACTTTTTTTTTTCTTGGGTTTCATTTCAGGAGAAATACTCCAAAATCCAAGTTTTATGCATAGATCTTCCTTGTTTTCTTCATAAAGATGCCATGTCCATGTAGCCTAATTCTATGTTAATGCTCAAGGGTACTACTGAATCCAGTTTAAACCAGGGCATTAGTCTCCTGTGTTTTTTCCCCTGAGTACTATAATGAGAGAGTATTTTTTATATAAACTGGATTTTCATAAGTAGCTGTATTGTTATTTGGATAGAATCAAAAGGAGACATTGCTAAAATGGGGGGAAATGGACACCCACAACAGGTACAATGTTTGGGGGTACATTGCTGTTCTGTCAGTAATTCAGTGCAGGCATTTCTGAATGCCTGTACAGAAATGAATGCCAATACCTGGTTTTCTGGGAAAGACTGAAGTGCTTTAGTTCTGTTTTTGCGTGGTAAGCCATTTGTAGCAGTTAATTTGCTACAGTAATTAAAAGTAGAAAGTCTTTACTCCTGAAGTAGATGACCTTTTTCTACTCCTCAGTTTAGAGTTGAGTGGCACAGATTGGGAAGGAAGAACTGACCTGGCTTGCTCTATAGGTGATGAGCGCTAGATTGGGAACATACTTTTTTTTTTTTTTTGCTTACCATCTTAGGGTTGAGGGTTGTGAGATTGTTGGGCAGTGGCAGTAACACCACTCACTTAATGAGCCAGGAGCCAGGTATTTCTGGAACCAAAGTAACAGAAAATACTTTTATCCTCTCTTATGTACCGCAGTAGGCTGTTTAAAGTTTTCAAAGTAACTTTATGTGGTTTTCAGAATGTGTAACATTCTGACGTGTGTCTTCTTTCGGCTTTTCCTGGTTAGGGGTCGCCACAGCAGAACTCCGGTCCGCTAATGATTGGTAGTTGATTTTTACGTGCCGAGTTACCAGCCCTGATGCACAACCTTCAACGAAGGTACGCCCATTCACGCATGTCTCCACGCAGAAGATGCTCTAGCTGAGAATCGAACCGGACAGTGTCTAACTGTGAGTAAGAAGCATAAAAAAAGCTGCTTGTAATCTATATGTCTGGGGTTCTGATTCCTGGCCCTGGAGGCAGTCAAGGACTTATTCGGTGACTCAAATACACTACTTGAACTCAAGGAACTGAAGTGGCAAATCAGCTTAAAAGCAGACTCGTATCCGGGACTGAATGGCACACTGAACATCAGGTGTGCCCTTAAATGGAATAGGTAGGAAATTACAACATTCTCTTACGTGAACTCAGACTTGTTTTTTCACAGTAACTGCTCACCAGTTTCACTTTCTGATGAAGTTTTTGTATAGTGTGCCTCTCAACGAACGAAAGCACTCAATGTATTTTTTTCAAAAATGAGTTTTGCAATAGAAGTTTAATTTACTGAACTTAAACTGGGAAGTGTTGTCTCCTTTCTTCCTTTACTAGAGAGTAGTGTGTAATAAAGAATGTGTTTAGCCTCTCATTATTTAGTTATTAAATTTCAGATTATATGTCATTTGTATATCAAACTGATTTGTACAGATGCTTGTGTTGAACAAAATGTATTTGTAAAGTTGCTTGTGTTAAAAATGTACCAACAGTGTGTCCTGCTGGACAAAAAAAGAAATGCACTTGTATGTCAAACTGTATTACGATTGTTGAAATTAATATATGGTAGCAGAGGATACTGGAAGACTAATCTCAGTCCAGCTAACTGCAAAATAGTTTGAAATTAAATTACCTGGTAAGCCATAAAGATTGTATCTTACAGTTCTAATACCAACCAGTGACAAAATGTCTGCGAAAACAAGGACTAGGAATCCTTGTAGTATTGTCTGTAGCAGTGAACTAAGTGTTACCATGGAAGGATAGCAGTGTTGAAATGGTTTTATGGCTTCCATATGCTATAGCACATCTTAGCAAAGCTCTATCTCTGTGTATGGTAACATATATGTGCGAGATTCTGGTTCAGTTTGAGTAATCGGGGTAGTATGGGAACCAGAAGTCAGATGACCAGATGTGTGTTATGTTATTCTGTCATCCAGGACAAAAATGGTGTTTTAATACTAGATGAGACTGAAGTCTCAGGGCAGTGTGTTTTTGTAACCTGACAGAAGAGGATCTCGTGCACACTTCGTCTTGTCTTGCTCTAGTAAGTGACCAGGGAATATTAATTTGTTAGATTAGTGAGGAAAATATAGTGAGATTAGTTAAGTACTGTTTTTCTGTGTTTGTATGACTCTATTCATCTGTATTATGTTTGATATTTCCTGTGATTGAAACTCTGGTGTTTATTGTAAATAGATATTTAGTATTTTCATCTTCTTTTATTACTTATTATTAAATATATTTAAATGTTTCATTGTGGATGGTCTGTTAGAGAATACTTCAAACTTTGAGAGTACTTTTATTTATTTGTTAACATTGTGGCCACTCCTAAAAGCCTTACTGCATTGGTCAAAACACTACCGTTTGTATTAGTATTAATTTTACTTAGTATAACTGGGTACTCTCGTAAGAGCCTTAGAGTAGCTGGCTTTGGAGTGTCTGGTGGCAGTAACTACCTTATAATCTGAACAGAAGGGGGTATAGCTAGTTAATCTGTGACAGGCTTTCCCAGGTGTGTTTATGTGTGCGTGTACAAATCATATCTCAGAGTGTGTGTGTCAGCTACTTGGAGCAGGGACACAAAGCACCAGTTTCACAGAGAGGGTAACGGAGGACTTGGCTTGGATAATCGGCTGAGGACTCAACTCTACAGTTGTGCTAGTGTAGAATCTTACTGGGGGCCTGGAGATGGAAAGAGAGAGAGACAGACAGACATTGAAATCCAGCCCCTGGACTAAGTGTGCTCTGTGTGTCCTCTTAAGGGAAATTGTGCTTGATGCAGAGAGCTGCACTTTGAAATACTGTGTGTGCGTGCTTTTCTTCCAACTGAAAGTCTCTCTCCAGTGTCAGTGGTGAGGATTCAGGCTCCTTGCTTACTGACCCAGAGAGGGGACGTCACACTTGCCACCAAGGATGGTATTAATTTTTTTAGGTATGAGAAATGCATTCTTACCATATTAGTTCATGTATCAGGTTCCTGGTGGGTCCCTGATACCATCACACTACTTACCTGTGCTTGGATGACTCCTCCATGTAGCCCTGGTTGTTGGAGCTTCTTATAAATTAGATAGATTTATAATCATTTGCTAAGTGTTTGCAGCTTAGATGTCAACTATTTTTTTCTTGATTTGCAAGAGATGTGCCCACTCATTGGGTTAGGAGGAACTGTAGTCTCAGACTGGATAAGACAATATAATTACAGCATGATGTCACAGCATGAGCTGGCATTGGGCACATGTACTGGTTACTCCATTAAAAGTAAGGATTTATGATATGTGAAGAGAATAAAGACCATCACTGTCACTGACATACCAGGGAGGATTCCCCTGTAAAGCAACTGATGTGGTAAGAACTTGTGTTGTTTGCATTGTCTGTCCTTGTAACTAGGCTTTCCTCTTCTTTATTCTCCTTCCATAGAGCCTTACAAAGTATATACATCTCTTCCTCCTACCCTGGTGAAACAGATTTGATAAATGCATGATTCTGAAACTTAAAAAAATGGTTCATGTGTACAGCTCCGCCCATGATGGCATTATGACTTGGATGACCCAAGATAAGCAGCTCAGCTTCAGGGGAGAGTGTCAGTGATTGGCCAGCATCAGCTCAGCCTTCTTTGGGAGAGGAAAGTAATTGGGCTCATTGCAGTGTTGGCACTTAGAGAAAAGGTGTACAGCAGGAAATGTATAGTCCAGGGATGTGCACTCGACTCTGCCAAGCTGCATTCAAATAGTAGCCTTTATTGGGCATGTGCAACAGTGTGCATTGCAAGCTCTTGCTTGTGCAAGCACACGTCAGTTTGTGTGAGAAGGGTTAGAGATATAGCAGAAATAACTGATGCAGGATAGGGGCATCCTGTGGTTAGCTGTTGCCCTCAAAAGAATAAATGGTTGGACTGATCTTGGGCTGATGGCTGGCAGGCAGTGACAGAAAGAGCTGCACAAAAAAATAAAGCTTCCCATGTCATTCCAAGTCATTTCATTCTGTCACCCAACGTCCAAGCATGATTAAAGATGAAAACTTACAAGAAGATCCAGATTAGTAACATGAGCATAATTTATCTTCCTTTTAAAACAGTTCCAGTTATTATTAGATCTGAAGTAGGATTGTTCATTTGTCAGCAACCTGTGGGTTACGGATCCGATATCGGATCCGAGCCGGCAACTTGTTTCAAGCTAATGGATCCGAGCTCCTAGCTCCTCCCTTCACCCATAATCCCCTGCTAACCCTCCATGACCTCAGATCTAGTTTGCCGTGCTTGTGATGGCTGGATGCTTTTCTTGAGCTCCGCAGATAAGTGAAAAAAAGTTAACTTTTTTCATCAGGAATTTCTGTTTTAGTTTAAATTAATATTTGTAAAGTGTGTCTGAGTTAGGTTCCCTATTTTTTAATTAATACCCTCCCTTCGCTGTTCGCTAGTGTGTGAGTGTATGTTGAGTGTCTTTTGGGGCCTGTGTGTGTGTGTAGTTGTCTTTTTCTTTTCCTTTTTAGTTTTAAAAAAAAAAAAGGGAATGGCTGAGGCCCCAAAAGCCATATTTTCTAAATGTACCGAGTGTGGCCATCAGCTCTCCCCGGCTGATGGCCACACACGGTGCGTTCAGTGCCTTGGGGTTGAACACCTCACCTCGGGCTGTACTATCTGTGCAGTGTTCAACCCCAGGGCACTGAAAGAACGGAGGTCGAAGCTGGTCCTGGCAGGACTTCTACCCCCGGATTCAACTTAGGCCTCCGCTACCTCTGCTACTCCCGTGGCTCCATCACAGCCTGTGGTGGTTGCCACTCCTGCCCCCCTGCCTCCGACTGGGACTCAAACTCCCGCTAAAGTGTCAGAGGACAGGGAGGCCAGGAGGGAGAAACGGAGGGAGAAGCACCACAAGCGGCGGGCCGAGACCTCCGTTTCGGCCCCGCCAGCTAAGCGGGCTTCTCCCTCCTTTGCTTCTAGGTCTCCTCCTCCTCGGCTCCGATCCCCTTCTTTCTCCCCGGGGCCCGAGGAGGAGGCGACCCGATCTCCGTCGAGGTCATCGAGGCGGCATTCCAGGCCTGCCTCGGTGGCCTCTTCGAGATCCACTTTCAGCTTATCAGATGCAGACTTGGACCGGATGATGCGAAGGTTCATCCAGGCCCAGCTGCAGATGGGAGTGCTCTTGCCTCCCCCCCCCCCTCAGGGGGGGAGCTCAACACCTTTTTTCCACCCAATTGCTCCTTCTCCGACCCGCTACCCGGGTTCGGAGCGCTCGGAGCCGAGCAGCCTTGGAGCCGGGGGTGGGTCGGCGCCGACAGTACTTGGTACTTCGGATCCGACCCTACCCTCGAGTCTGTTGGATCCGACCTCTCGGAGCCATGGTCCGAGCTTCGGATCTGGGGGATTCAGTGTGCCTTCGGCTCCGTCCAGGTTGGAGCACACTGGTCCCTCGGATCTGACGGTCTCGGCGCCGGCTCCGATCCCTTCATCGGATCCGAGTGGGAGCCGACTTTCGGATCCATTGGAGAGTGGCTCTCCCTCGGCATTCGATGTTGTGGAGAGGGCTCTGTTGAGAGCATCCGGACCCCCGGTCCTTGCATCGACTCCTCCCTGCACTCCCTCTCTGCTGGGCCAGGCTTCCATCACCCGGCCAAAGGGACAGCCTGCTTTGATGTCACAGACAGTTCCATTGGAACAAGATGTTGCTGGCGAGGCCTCCTCAGGCAGTCCCCCCGAAGAAGCTCCCCGCAAGCATAAGTGCAAAAGGAGGCACGTGGACTCCCCTGAGTCCTTAACCGAGGACACGGACTTGGAGGAAAGGGAAGGCTCCCCAAGATCAGCCCCTGAGGATGTCTCCTTTGGAGACATCATGGAGATGTTGAGAATCAGAGGTGGGTGGTCTGCCCCCAAGTCTTCCTCTGACGAGTCCGTATTTCTGGAGGCATTCGAGGCAGGCCCGTCTACCTCCTGGGTATCCCTCCAGCCGATCCCCTGGTGGACCTTATTACCACCAGGGCATGGAAGGATCCGGACACCGTGGAGCCAATACCGAAGTGACCGGATAGGATTCTTAGCCCCCCCTCAGACCGGTCACATTGGAGTAAGGGCCCCCCTGTAGATGCCATGTTGACGGTGGCAGCCACAAAGAGGGAATTGGCTCAGGAGAGTCCCTCAGTCCATCCACCGAGCAAAGAGTCCCGTTTGATGGATCGCTTAGGGAAGTGAGTCTTTAGTTCAGCGACCTTCTCAGTAAGGTCTCTGAACTATATGGCACATGTCATCAGGATGCAGCGGGATCTTATCAAAGAATACGCTGCATCCCCCCTGGAGTCCATGTTGGAGGAGGATAAACATTTGTACTCCACCCGAATGGCCACTCTGAGATCTATTTCAAACACCTCTATGCAGCTGTTGTCCCACGCCACAGAGGGAGCCGCTAGGGCCAGCGGAGCAGGCCTAGTCATGAGACGTCAGGCCTGGCTCCGTCATTGCGACTTTATGGAGCCCTTTAAAGCGTCCTTCGCGAACGCCCCCTTTGATGGTTCTGCCCTTTTTGGCAAAACAGTTCGCGAGACGCTTGTCCAGAGTGAGAAGGACGGGAAGACGTCTGCCGTCGGAGTCCGCTTCTCTGCTCCCCAGCGGTCCTTTTCAAGGAACCAAAAGGGTCAGAAGAAGATGTGGTTCCGGAAATCACAACATTCCCAACCAGCTCCGGACAATCAGTCCTACAGTGGCAGAGGTGGACAGGGAGGACGTTGCCCCAGGGGCAGAGGGGCTCCGAGAAATTTCGGGTCCAGAGAACCTTTCTCTGAATGGCCCACACAGCAGCCCTGAGGGGTTGCCCGGCTGCTCCACTCTGGAGGCAGTCGGGGGGCGTTTTTTGAAACATCTAGCGGCATGGGAGTCCATCACAACAGACCGCTGGGTGCTTCGCATCATATCCAGAGGGTACAAAATACCAATTCTCCATGTCCCCCAATCCAAGAACCGCCCCGATGTACCACCCGATCACAGGGAGGCCGCAGCCACAGAAATACAGCAGCTGCTAAGAAAAAGAGCCATCCAGCCCGTCCCCCAAGACCAGCTTGGATTAGGGTTCTACTCCAGGTTCTTTTTGGTGCCAAAAAAGACGGGGGACCTGAGACCCATCCTAGACCTTTCCCGCTTGAACCTGTCAGTAACCAAGGAAAAATTCTGAATGGTCACTCTTCAATCTATCCTCCCCCTTTTGAGGGAGAATGATTGGATGTGCTCTATAGACCTCAAGGATGCGTATTACCACATCTTAATGGACAAACGATCCAGGAGGTTCCTCCGCTTCCGGCTGGGAGCCAGTCACTACCAGTTCAGGGTCCTTCCCTTTGGTCTCACCACAGCCCCCAGGGTGTTCACCAAAGTGTTAGCAGTGATTGCGGCCCACCTGAGACTCCAGGGAATTCAGGTCTTCCCGTACCTGGACGACTGGCTCCTGACCGCACCAACAAGGCAGCTACTTTGCTCGGCCAGAGACTTCTTTCTCCATCTAGCCCCACAACTAGGCATTACTATCAATGTCGGCAAATCTCTACTGGCTCCAACACAGATCATAGAATTCATAGGCGCCAGAATAAACACCAGAGATTTGTGAGCCTTCCTAACTGCCGAGAGAATCAGAAATCTACAACTTCATTTGCGGGCTATCCTTCATTCAGAGGCTTCACCAGCGGAATTGATCCTGAGGGCACTAGGCTCCATGGCAGCAGCGGTTACACTCCTTCCATGCACCCGTTTGAACATGCGAGTCCTGCAATGGACTCTGTTAGTGCAATGGTCCTTCCTATCCCTTCCTCTCCACCATCCCATTGCTATCAGCAAGGCTTGCAGAAGGGCGCTACTATGGTGGCTCCAAGCATCGAACTTCCATATGGGCCGTCACTTCTGCACCTCTCCCCCTATTGCCACTGTGACCACGGACGCTTCCCGCCTCGGGTGGGGGGGGCATTACTCAGGCAGGACAGTTCAAAGCACGTGGAATGATACAGAGACCTCCCTGCATATCAACGTTCTGGAGATGAGAGCGGTGCTGTTGGTGTTGCAAGCACTTCAGAGCTTCCTCCCTGCAGGAACAATTGCAATTCACTCGGACAACATGTCAGTGGTCTGGTATATCAACAAACGGGGGAACCAGATCTTATCCTCTTTGCCGCGAAGCCATGAGAGTGTGGGAATGGGCGATCTCCACCAACCGTTTTCTGATTGCAACGCATATTCCGGGGAGGACCAACATCCTAGCGGACAAGCTCAGCTGCACCCTTCTTACCCCTTACGAGTGGTCTTTCAATCCTCTAGTAGCGAAGCAGATATTCGCAACATGGGGGCAACCCTGCTGCGATCTTTTTGCATCTCCCTCAAACGCCAAATACAACAATTTCTTTGCTCTAATCCCCCCACCAGGGGAATCTCAAAGAGACGCTCTGGTGCATGCTTGGCCACCCGGTCTACTCTATGCCTATCCTCCTCTTCCAATGATGATACAACTCGTACAGAAAGCCTCGCAGTTGGGGAGCAAGATGATTCTCATTGCCCCATTTTGGCCTCGACAAATTTGGTTCCCTTACCTGTGGTCTCACCTTGTGAATCACCCTTGGATTCTAGATCCCATTCCGGATCTCATCTCCCATCCATTGGACTTGCCAACTCCAAACCTGGACAATCTGAAACTGACAGCTTGGTTGCTCCAGTTCCACTCCTAGTTAGGACTCCCGGTATCTCTTCACCAGTCAAAGCCATCCTCGTGGCAGCACATAAGCCCTCCACCAGGAAAGTGTATCACAGCAAATGGAAACGTTTTTCCATCTGGGCAGAGCGCCGCGATCTAGATCCCTTTGCGGCTCCTCTTCCATCCATTTTAGATTTCCTAACTGAACTCTTTCAAGAAGGCGCTAGTTGTTCAACTGTCAAAGTGCAATTGGCAGCCATTTCTCATTATCATGTGGGACATGATGCAGGGCCCTTGATGTCAGCCAAATTGTGTAAAACCTTTCTCAAGGGTACCTTTTTACTTAGACCTCCTGTAAAAGAAGCCGTACCCCCATGGGATCTTACTTTAGTTCTTCAAGCCTTGACTGCTCCACCCTTTGAACCCGCTGCTTCAGTGGATCTCAAATTCTTGTCATGGAAAACAGCATTCCTTGTAGCCATTACTTCAGCGAAAAGAGTGTCGGAACTTCAGGCTCTTTCTGTAAAGCCTCCATACCTGATTTTTCACCCTGATAGAGTGTACCTCAGGATCAATCCCTCCTTTCTTCCCAAGATAGCATCAGAAACCAACATAAACCAATCCATAAATTTACCAGTTTTCTTCCCTAAATATCAAAATAAGGGTGAATACAAGCTGCACTCATTGGATGTTCATAGACAGCTTTGTTTTTATACTCATAGGACGGCTGGCCATAGACAATCCGACCAGCTGTTCGTTTCCTTTGCCAAGTTTAACTTGGGGAAAGCTATCTCTAAAGTATCTTTATCTCGCTGGATTTCCCAATGTATCCTACTAGCTCATCAAGCCTCGGGTAGACCCGCACCAGAAGGAGTTTGTGCTCATTCCACTCGCTCCATTTCTACTTCTGCGGCTTTCAAGTCTAGAGTTCCTTTGGATGATATTTGTTCTGCAGCCACTTGGGCTTCATCTCATACCTTTATCAACCACTACAAGCTAGACCTGCTTTCTAGAGGGAGAGCATCCTTTGGCTCTGCGGTGCTTCGTAATATCCTTCCATGATGACCACCCAGGGTACAGGTAGCTGGGGACTCTGTCCCACAGGTTGCTGACAAATGAACAATCCTACTTCAGATTTAGAAGTTATGTACTCACCATAACGTTTCATCTGAGTAGGTAGTTCATTTGTCTGCAACCATCCCCCCTCCTTCCCCCTGACCTTCTTTGGATCTATTAGTTTTTAGATATCCTTTGTTGGATATATATGGAGAGGCAAACTTGATCTGAGGTCATGGAGGGTTAGCAGGGGATTATGGATGAAGGGAGGAGCTAGGAGCTCGGATCCATTAGCTTGAAACAAGTTGCCGGCTCGGATCCAATATCGGATCCGTAACCCACAGGTTGCAGACAAATGAACTACCTACTCAGATGGAACGTTATGGTGAGTACATAACTTCTAATTTTTTATAAGTAACAGTAGAAATGCAGGTATTTAGTTTGGTACATCAGAAATAATTTGCTAAGCACGGCATTATCTTTTAAGACTCATAATCTTTATATTCTCAGGTTCTTCAGATACTGTGTGTGATCTTCTGGGAGCAAAAGGAAAAGATATTCTGTACATTGGAGACCACATCTTTGGGGATATCCTCAAATCCAAGAAACGTCAAGGGTGGCGTACTTTTCTGGTGATTCCTGAGCTTGCACAGGAGCTACATGTTTGGACTGACAAGAGTCGTAAGTGATTCTGCCAAACTTTGACATCTAAAAAGCTGTGATTGTTAGTTGTGGTAATAATGTTTATCATTTGTTATTAATAGCTTTGTTTGGAGGCATCATATAAAGTAAACATGTAGTTCTAAGATGCATACATTGTTTCATATTGTGACTGCATTTTGGCAAAAGCTGATTAAAGAAATCTCCAGTGCACTGCCGTCCAGTTTCATGTGATCACATTGTATGATATGTAATTTCATTGACAAAACTGAACCGTCACTTTATCAAACATTGTCACTTTATGGGGGGGGGGGGTAGTATTGATTTCCCTGCAATGTGCAACAAAAGTGGGATTTCATTTTCTTAGTTGCAGATGTTCAGATGACATTACTTTACCCAAAAACTAGTTGGTTGGTCCAAGTCCATTTGATTTTGGGTACTCCAGTAAATAGAGAACCCCTTCAGTGTCCAGAGACATAAGTGCAGACCTGAAAAGAAGGGACAGACTACTCTACTGTCTCACTTGAATGTAATTTTGAATCCAGTGATCAGATGTGAGCAGTTTCCAAGTACACTATGTTGTAAGGCTCTATATTGCACTTTCAAGCCAGGTTGAGTTAGTGACACAGCGGATGCAGATTTGTGTTCTAGCCTCACTGAAGTCTGTTCTCAAACTGAGCTACCAAAAGGAGGTGTACTGCTTGATTTTGCAGTTTCAGAAAACTACCTTGTTAGCATTTAAAGCTGTACACCCCATTTTCTGCACGCCCTTTTTAAAATTTTCTGTGTGTATGTGCATGCAGCTGAACACAAAAGGCTGTAGACTGCAAATGCCACTGCACCAGAACAACGATGAAGCTGTATCGTAAAAAAACACTTTAATGGATAATAGAAATGATAATAGAAATGAAAAAAAAAACCACACAGATAAAAGTAA